>NW_023605889.1:0-40001 GCF_013339745.2 Dermacentor silvarum
ATTTTGATACGAAGTGGCGTCTGCCAAGGTGTAAACAAGTGAAGCCAGTGGCGCGCGCTGTCGCGCGTATTTGTGGATGCAAACCGCCATTCCTCGCTAGGCGCGGCAACCGCAAGGCGCGTAGACGCGAGCTTACGCGCGTCCGCAAGCGTACGTGTGGTCTGGGCTTAACACTCCTCCGTGTACCCGCGCTCTTGCTCGGGGCGGTGCCGCCGCCTACGAGCAGAAAAGAGAAGTACTGCATTATGACACTAACGCGCACCGACAGTGAACGCTTCGGTGGTCTCAGCACTACGACGCCTCGATGCCAGCATTCGAAGGGACGCTGGCATCAAGAAGCACTACCAACGCCACCTAGGTGGCGTTCACCGTACTCAGCACAGCGGAGCGTGGCCTCCGCAATTAGCTCTGAAAATGTTTCTGAAGTTGATCGCGGAGGCTGCAATTACGACGCGCTGTACGCGCTGATTTGACTCGGTAACGATTCAGTTACGTGCTTTGTCTTGCGCGTTGTATTAGTGTGTCAGTTACGTGCTTCGTCTTTCGCGTTGTGCTAGCGTGTGCAGCGTAGTGCAGCTTCCATATGCACGACGGTTGCTCATGGTCATCGACGTTGGTAGTCGTGATGGAGGAGACGTGCCACCAGGCGTCAGCGTGGGTGCATCAACGCCTAAGGGCGCTTTAGCCACAAAACACCAATAGACATTATATATCAATGTTAATTTCTCATTCCTTCTAGTTGTTGCCTTGCAGCTATGATGATCAGTATCAAAAGGGGGGAGAGGGGGGGGGGGTCATACGTCCTCTGCCGCTGTCAACCCCCTCCTTCACATTCAGGCTTTATCTTATAGTCGCTAGAACGTACGAATAGCTTCCTGCATTGTGCGGATTAAAACAAGGACAAAGTGTTCCAGAAAGGCTAGCCGACGTTTCATCAGGTGAACCTATCTATGTGTGGAATTTTCATTCAGATCACACACCATCGTTAGAACAGGAAATTGGCATCGAAACTGGTACACCTTCAACATTTCTTCAAATTACGGGGAAGATGCAGTCAATATGAACCGGTCGTAGACATCTCTTGATGCAAAGTTACTCTGCAAGCTTCCGTGCTAAACTGAGGGTGCTTTTTGTTCTAGAATAACCACTGGCGAGATGTGCCACTAAATCACTGAACAGTGGACAACCATTCATAAGGAAAGTTGATGTCTGCGTGAAACGAGCGCAAGGAGCTACGTAGGAAACACATGTAGACACAATTGAAGAAATATTTATCCAGGACCCGAGAATCGAACACAGTACAAACTAACATTTCGGGGCAGCCGCTCCACCAGCTGAGCTAACCCGTAAGAAGGCTGTAAAAATAGCAGAGCGAGGTCGCACAGTTGTCGATTATTTCACCCAAGCCCTGTCATTTGCTGTCCGCAACTTTAATTCAAACGCCAGAGCAACTGTGAGGAAAAGCGCTAAATCCATGTTTGGATTTCTGGACCAACCTGAAAGACTTATATCTGAGTAACCGGTTTCCGTCCTAGCTTGGCGCTGTACTTTCAGGCGGATGCCAGGTTTGCCTTACATGTATCTACTTGCACCTTGTGAATTTCCGAAGCATTCGCTCGTTTTGTGTTCGACCCTGCGCTTGCCATCGGGTCACAGATTGACCTGTACACAGGGACACGTGTGTGTGTCAAACCCAAAGAAGCCTGAGACGGCGGCACATGTTTGGCGCCTCCAAGCGTGCGCCACGCGGGACCAAACGCAGCGGCGCCGCGCATCGATTTTCGCATGGTTGTAGAGGTTAGGTCAAGAGTGTAGCTGGCTTTTGGCCTTGTCACTCTTATTCTTTTTTTTTCTTACCAGCAGCGACTTGTGCTGGTCGCCTAACCTTATGGCGCCGACTGACTTGCTCGTTATCTTTTTTTTTTCTACGTCGAACCGAAAACGGCTCAGCACGCAGCAGTGTTCCGGAGTACCACTATATTTACAAGCGTGCGGCAGCGGCGTACGTAAACTGTCCGAACGTGCCTGTTGTCGAGCCGTGGTTGCCTGACAGCAAACAACACCGTTGTGTCCTTGGGCAGCGGGCGTCGCAATATTGTCTGACATTATGAATGATTTTGAAAAAAAGGAAAAAAAAAGAAAATAAAGGCTGAAAAGCTTAAATGCATGCGTAGAAGAAAAACGTTTTATCGAAAGTATTCCGCGTTTCTCAGACTTGCTGTGTTAATATTTAGATATAAATCGCGTTGCGATTCGAGCTTTTAAATATGGTAGTTGTACAACATAGCAAGTAGGGAGTGGACTATGTTGTTTGATTGGTTGATTGAATAAATGTTTTATTTTCAATGGGTCGGCCTTCTGGCCTAATACGAGTAATGGGAAAGGGAACAAAGTGTGTCGGGAGTGGAAGGCGCACTGCGAGAAGCAGGATTTACGACCGGCGTAATAGCCCGGATTCCCTGGCAAGAGCTATAGGAGAGACTGCAGGACTGCGTAGCGGGCCCTAGGCCGTTCACCGCTCGGATCCACCCCTCGTAACTTGGCACGTCTTCCTGGTGGAGGTGACATGTCTGCGCCACTTCGTGCGCCGGACTGCCCCACATCAGATGCTTGATGGTAATTCGTACGGGTTTCTTGCAGTCGGTTCGTGTGTTCGTGAAATATGATACGAACCACTGTATAGTCCACTGCTGCTGTCCTTTTTCATTTATCATTCCATTCATCCCGCGTAGCATGATAGGCACGCTTTCTACTTTTCTCTCTCTCTCTCTCTCTTTCATCACGTCTGTCTCGCATTCTCGTCTGTCTCGCATGCCATCGTTAAGTAAGATGCTGCTTTCCGACCGCTGTTTTGCCGGTCAGTGCGCATCGTACAGGGTGGCACCAGTTTCAGATCGCCTGGTTACAACAGACAAGCGGTGGTAAACACTTGCAGGCAGCGGGTCGGCGCGGTTGACAAGACGTATTGGATAGGTGCACCAGCACCACTTTCTAACGTAAATAAACCTCCCCTGAAGAGAAACGAGAAAAACAAGGAAAGGGAGAAAGACACGCGGAAAGGTGTAAATAAACGCGCAGTCCCTTTGCTGCGCTTCCGTTTATTTATTGGCTGGCTGTTGTGAAGAAACATCTGTTTCTCTCTCTCTCTTTTTATGCAATGGAAGGTAAAAGAACACGCAAACATCCACTAGATATGAAAAATTCTCGCTGAATATAGTGTGTTTGCTCTCTCCGGATTCAAGCGACTTCTGTGCCATGCAGGCGCTGACTATAAAGAAATAGGAGAATCCAACTCACGAGTGTAAATACGCTTCTGCGCATCGTGACCAATTTAGTGATGTGAATGAGAAATTAAGGGGAGAAATTAAACGAGCGTTTGGTAAAGCCATATATCTTGTATATTCAGTTCTTTGTGCCCAGTTTTTGCATTTACTTTATTTATTTGGTTTTTCTTAATTTTCACTCAGACTAAACAGAACACAGTGGCTTAATTCCGCAGAAAAGCGGGGTATGGCTCGAGGCCGTTAGGCCGGCGGGACTTGCCTCGCATTGTCATATCGAGCACCTTAGTTCGGCCAGAAGCACTGCCTTACAGAAATGAATTTATATAGTGTATTTAGAATGTCTCTAGACTTTGAGCAGACTGACTTGCCTTGCTTCTGACTTGGTCCCTTGTTTTTTTTTTTTGTTCTTTTACAGACTTTCTAAAAAAACATGCATAGTAAAACAAGAAGCTATTTATAAATTTTTACAAATACACAGCAAGCGCTGGGCACCAACTCAATTGAGAGAGATAGAGAGAAATGAAATGCAAAAGGTAGGGAGGTTAACCGGAAGACAAACATTCAATTGTCTACCCTGCACTGGGCGAGGGGTAAGGGTTCAGAGAAAAAAATGTGGTGTGTGCGCATGTGTGTGTTGTGTGTGTTAGCACATCTTTTCTTTTTCTTTTTTTTTTTTTTTTGCTTGATCGCTTGCTTGCTTGCTTGCTTGTTTGGTCGTTTGTTTGTTTGTTTTCTTGGTCCACAGACCTTCATCTATAGTAGCATGATGAGCGAGTGCCTGGCAAACCCCTTCTGTGTGTGCAAATAATTGTTCCACTCTGTTCCTTACGTAGACTTGCGAACGGGCTGCTTACTGACAACATATAGACAACATACAAAACTGTAAGGCTATCGTTCATGGCTATCGATGTGCAAACTTCGTAGATAAACGTGTTTAGACATTATAAGGATGGCCCAAATAGATGCATACAAGGGTGTGCAACTCTGAAGCAATGTACGTAAAGCTTTGTACGGGTCTAGGTATGTCTTTCGCCCGCGGCGAACACTGAACCCATGCTTGTCTGCACCGTATAAACATGCACTCCTGTGTTTCTGGACCACGCCAGGTATACAGAGCTCAGAGGATGCAACTCGGCTTTTCACACACCGAAAGAAACATAACATTTTAGTGGGTTTTTTTTTTTCATTTCTGTCCTCTAAGCGTTGTTTACTCGACCGCACCTTGTCGCAAGGTTGTATAGGCGTAGCGTCAGACGTCTCACCTCGAAGGGGCCAAGGAACTGCGCAGGAAACTCGGAGTTGTTGGCCGGAGGAGGTTGTGCTTTTGTTTGCCAGTTCCCGAGCGAATAGGTCCCAGGGCCAACACCGTTTTAGAGTTGCGCAGCGCGCAGAGTCAGCTTCTCCCGTTTTCTGCACCTCTTGCGTCGAGTGCGGTGACGGAGAACTAAACGTATACCAAGCAAGAAATAGGCAGAAAAAAAAAAAACCGGTGAATGAAAGCAAAGAGAGAAATGCGTTGAGCAGAGTAATAATGTCTGTGGAGAGATCACTTCTAAATTTAGCTTCGACACCTGGCACGCAGTCTCTCACTGACCGAGTGGATAGGATAGGAATAAACTTTATTTGTCCAGCGGTTAAGGCTGTTGGTACGTGCCCGGGGCTAGGCTGCCAGGGGTCCATCGCCGGAGAAAAATCTTTCGAGATCCTCGGCAATGGCCCTGGCCCGCTGGACGGCCCACTGACCGAGTGGAACTCGCCAAACTTACGATTAACACGACTACATCAATTAAACCCGTCACTGCAACTCCGACCTCCATTCGGACTTCCTCGACGTGAAGCTTCGCTTCTCTGTCGCCTTTGGTTAGGAGTTGCCTTCACAAAGGCATACTCTACATTAATTGGAGTGACCGACAGTGCAGCATGCGAGGTCTGCGGCACCGACGAAACTATTGACCACCTGCTGTGCCACTGTCCACGATATGCTCAAGAAAGACAAGATCTTGCTAACGCGCTAAAAAAACTGTACGATCGGACGCTTTCCGTGCAGGTGCTGCTGGAACACCGCCCCCATCGCTCGTCGGCCCATAAAGCGGTGAAGGCACTTTTGTGCTTTTTGAGGACGACGGGCTTGTGTCAACGTCTGTGACTATTATTGCACTAACACACGCGTCAGCGAACTAACCGCTCATTTCTCTTATTTCCTTCCCTCCTCTCTCTCCCTGTCATCTTTGTGTTCCCTCTTCCCATTCCCCCGGTGTAGGGTAGCCAACCGGACGTTATCCTGGTTAACCTCCCTGCCTTCTGCCTTTCTCTTATTTCCTCCCTCCTCCACTTCTAAATTTTGTCCTATTTATTTCGCAACAAACAGGCAACAAATTGTCATCTGAGTCGCGTAAAATCGAGAAGAAAGGGCGTGACCTTAAGAGTAATTGCGCAACACGTTTCTTCAGTGTAGAAGAAAAATAGCATAGTAGCAGCTTCCCGTCATATAGTATCCCAAATGCATAGAAACTGAGCGACATTGCTCCGTCGACGCAGATAAGCAAAATACGGCGTCCACAGAAGGATCGGCAACCACGCAGTTCGGCGCCCAGTCGTCTTCACTGTGCAATATAACGTGTACCAGCTAACGTTAGCCAATTATAAGACTGCCGAACGTAGGTCTTATAATAACCCGTAAGTTTTATAAGACCGCAGGTATAAGAAGTAGGTCATACAACACGCAGATCTTAACCTTTAGACCTTAACGCGAATATCTTATAACGCGTAGGTCGTATATAAGACCTACGGTTTTATAAGAACTATGAGTTATAATACCTACGTAGGCGTTATAATTGGGCCTTGCACGATTTCTTTTCTTTTTTTGTCCTTGAACAACTTGGCTAGCGTTGTGGGACATGCGGTAGGTCACCGTTAATCTTCCCACAGTGCGCGCTGAAGCCGTTTCTGTAATTCTTTTAGAACGACAGGCTTGCGTGAACAAACACCTTTCACTGTATGACACAGTAAACGTGTTTACCACTGTCTTCCTCTTCCTTCTGATTTGTTTTTCTCTCTCTTTTACATCTTTTAATGCAGATACCATTCTTAGGATATTTCACGCACTTTACAATATCTAACTGTCTGTGCTTGTCTCTAACCTCTTTTACGCTGACTTATCCGACGATAATACGCGCGAATGTCTGTTCCTATTGGCGGCACATTGCGGTACTCTGGTTCGCGACACATGAGGAAGATTTGACAAGTTCTGTAAGCAGAAATTACGCGATCTATTTGGGAAACCTATCGGACGACAACTAGCGGTCAAAGAAATAACTCGCGCCCAGGCGTCCACACAGCCGTTCATCTCCTATATTCAGGACGTGTTAACTATGTGCCGCAAGGTCGACAAGGACATGCCTGAAACGGATAAAGTCGGACACGTACTGAAAGGCACAGCCGATGACGCCATCAATCTGCGACTGTGCAAGAACTGTTCTACAATCACAGACTGTCGTCGTTTCGAGCAGGCAAAATGTCAGCGTATCACTCGCCGTTACGACCGACTTCCCAATACAGCTGCCACGTTCTGATGCTAATCACTAATTACACACCCATCATAACAAATAGTTTAAACTTAAATTAGATTCCGAGGTTTTACGAGCCAAAGACACGGCAAGAAATATTTCCAATCGCACTAACGTCACCAGTCATCTTCAAAGGATGGATGCGCCGCGAATTTTCAAGTTCTTCTGCTCCCCTTTCCAATAGCTAACGGAACGCTCTACTTGTTGACGTGGGTATAACCTAAATTTGTCTTCTCTCTCTCTCTCTATGCATGTGTTTGTGTGTGTCTGAAAGAGCGAGGAAGAAATAGCCTCAGTGATCTTTGGGCGCAGAAACACCCGACGCCTCTCGGCACGGTAGAGCCCAGGTGGCTCGTGCCGGCCTTTTCTTCGAACAGGCGCGCTGTAAAGTAAACGGACCCGCGTGATTTCACGGGAAGAGCACAGCGTCTCGTTAAAACGGGGAGCACTGCGCAAGCTCGTAAAGTCCGGCTTGAAACTTTATCTGCGCCGTTTCGTTGTTTTGAAAACAGGTTGCTCACTCGCCTTATTTTTTTAACCTGTTACGGGTTCACTGAGGCGGCTCGCACTTCACTAACTCCAAGTTCACTAGCCCACGCGCTCGTGGCGACACACTCAGCGACTGTTCTTAAATGCGAAGCATTTAAAAACTCATGGTAGTTTCGTTAACTTGACATGTACCAAAATTGGCATAGTACGACAAGAGTGTATGAAGAACATAAATGATAGGTCGTGAGATAAATGTCATGACATGCGTGTCCTGTTGGTCATGAAACAGCCGCCTACGTCTTGGTGTTCTCATGGTCGTTTCGTTAAATTGGTAGGCTCCCTGCACACTGCTTCGCATGACATCGATTCCCACAGGGCGTGGGATCTGCTGTCTTTTTTTTTTCTTTCTTTCTTTCTTTTTTTCTATGTAGCCGTCATGTGCGTCGCGCGTATCAGGGCTTAAAAGATATGTCTTAAAACGCGATCAGTATAAAAGCCCTTTGTGCCTTTTTAGAGAACTGGGTGGTCGAAAAAACCTAGATTCTGCCAACGTCTTTCTCCGCGCTGTCGACTGTGGATGGTGGAACTTGAACACCGAGAAAGCAGCGAGCTGTGGCGCTCGCGCTGCAGGCCAGAAGGGATAGTTGCGCGTGCGTACGCGCACTCTCCGCTTTGTGTCTACTAGGGAAGCGATTTGCATGAGGAAAAGGGAAGGGGCGAATGGCACTGGGATAGGAAGCGCTGTAACTATGCGCGGAATCCCGCTTGAAGAGAGAAAGCAAGGAGAGGAACGGCAAGGAGGTCAACCAGACGAGCGTCCGGTTTGCTACCCTACACTGGGGGTAAGGGAAATGGGGAATAGAATGAGGAAAAGAGGGAGAGAATGAGCACCGAGTGCACGTGGGAGGATGCACAGGGACACTATAAGCGGTCTCTTAAACCGGTGAACTTCAAGTAGTGTACTAGTGCACTTGTGCCCGCTTGAAGAATTCGGCGTATCGTCTGTTTGGTCGAGCTCGATCGCAATTGAACCCCCTCCCCCACGCAACGAAAAGAAAAGAATTGTGCTGATCCAACGCACATCTTGAAATCTATGTGAAGCGATTAATCAAATGCTATAATTTCGCCCATTTCACTATTGCGTCTTTGGTGTTGAAGAAAGTGGCGCTCGGGCGTGTGCTCCCGCGCACTCGTCCTACTCAATGTGACACGCTCGGCGATCATTTCAAAGAGTTCGTTGGCGTTGGCACTGTATAGACGCATAAGGTTCTCACGCGAAAGTTCTGGCCTACGCAGACGACATTGCGGTTTTCTGCAGCGATCGGGAAAGTGTTCAAGAGGTCACAAATACTGCAAAAAAAAAAAAAATTGTAAGCAGACAGGAGGTCAGATCAACTGGGAAAAGAGTGTCGGATTTTGGCATGGGCGCTCGAATATTACACCGCCCCACTTTGCTAATCTGCAGCGGACAACAGTTCCTTCTAAGTACCAAGGTGTGCCTCTCGAACATTATGACAGGAGCGCGGAATATTGGGATGAAGTTACGCCAAGGGTACGGTAGAAAGCGACAGGCTGGCAGGGGCGCAACCTATCAATGTTTGCTAAGGCTACTGTAACATTTTCTTAGTTGTCAAAGTATGGTACGTCCTGGAATTTTTGTGTATGTCTCGTGTGAACGTTCAGAAAATGCATACGGTGTTCGCGGTATACATTTGGGGTTCCAGTTGGGAGAGGGTCAGTCGGACCAATTTGTTTCGGTCTGTTCGACAGGGGGACTCACGCACTTGTTTGTTCGTCAACTTGTTTCCCATTTCATGTTCTTGAAGGATCAGGAGAACCCTTTCGTTACGTTCAATGATGCAAGTACGACGAAGAAGTGCACTTCCAGAATTTATTGTATCTAGTGTGAGTGAATTGAACAGAAGAGTCACGGGATATACAAAGGAGGTGGTAGCCTCCTATCAATTCTTAACCGCTCGATTCTCGTTGGAGTACCTAAATGTTGTAACAAAAAAGATTCTCTACAAAGATTTGATTGATGTCATGTTGCCAGTTCCCATGTATATGTCTATAAACTACGGAGGTCCGGGGAAATGATGTTTTAAAAAGAGTTAAGCAGATATGCCCGTGAAACCAGGTACAAATTCATTCTTTTTTTAAGTTGCACACTGTTGTGAATGTCGACGGTCCGAGCGGCCACGAAGGGTTCCATGTGTGGTGCCGTGCCAGGTGCCAAGAGGAGGAGTTATCCAGGGAGATTAGAAAACTGTTTTATATACACTGTACATGGTATATTACAGGATGGGCTCCATGATATTGGAGCCGTCTACGTGCTAACATCTTTGCATGTGGTAGCGTTTACATCTCCGAGCGTTCTACATGGTCGAGCGTGCTCTACATCGTCAAGCGTGCTCTACATGGTCAAGCCTCAAGCGTCCTTCACAACACTCAAGTCCCCTGTTTTATTCCTTTCGTTTCCCTCTTTCACTCGACGAGGGAACACACTGTAGTTCTTTTAGCCAATCAGCATCTTCGATCAGGTGGCCATATCCCGCACGTGATGTGTCGTCGTTTCCCGCCGGGCTCCGCCTCCAATCTTGTTAGGTCGCCCCCGAACACAGGCAGCGGTTGACACCTTGGGAACCGAACGTTGATGTCGTTCCCCCGGGATTGCCAGACGCGGGCCCCTTTCAAGATTCGCCTCTCCATAGTGGTCAGTTCGCGGAACCAGGTAGGGCGGTGGCTGTCTCGAAAGGCAGCAGTCGGCGTAGCGTCGTCGTGGTTCGGGCGGCGCTGGTAATTCACGGGACCGCACCAAGGGGCGACGCCGCCGTTTAGCCACGCATGAGGTAGCCCGGAGACCAACTGCTAATCCCTCAGTCCCAGGTGACAATTCTCGGCCGCGAGACAGGGCGCCAGGTTGGCGCGTCTGAGTCGGCGCCGGCCTCCTTTGTCCCGAGGGACCGCCAGACACAACAGCACCCCCGCCGCCAGATGATGCATCGGGAGGTCGAGTTGTTCCATGCAGCTCGGCCGGTTTGATGCCTGCTTCGCTCAAAGCCATGGGGCCGCTGCTTCCAGGAATGATGATCTTCCCGCCAAAGGCCTCTTCATAGGTGGGCTCAGACTGGGCTGCAGAAATGACAAGCTCCAAGCTCCAAGGAGCGACCTTTGTCAGCCACACACAATGCTGCAAGCGCCATTGCAAGCTACTCTCATCGCCAGACTTTACCAATTCCAAAAATCTGACTGCCCCCTATCTAAAGAAAACCCTGAAACACAAGGTGCTCGTTGATCCGGACAAGTGCCAAAAAACTTCCGATGATGTGTCTTCGCAAACAGACACCAACTGGGTTTATGTAATGAAGCTAAGTAATTATGAATTAGAGCTTCCACAGATCAGGAAGGCGAAGGGAGAGCTGGCCTTCAGTAATTCATAGTCCGTAACACTTAGCACAAGAAAGCTACATAATCATTACATAATGCCAATATACTAGATAACAAATGGGCAAACCATCTACGACTTATTACAAACTCGTGAAAAAGCTCCGGTCATCAACTTGCGCAACCTGCGCGTGACCTTCTAAACTATTTGCAACCCTGACACTGTTTGCAATTCAATTCTTTATCTGTCGCCGCGTACACACTCCCCTTTAAATCGTGAGTCTAACCTGAGCCGGAAAGTTTAACAACAAAAAACTGCGGCATTCTTTACGCGCTTCAAACTTTCAAAACTCAACTAATCTCAGGCAGACAGAATACAAAAGAAAAAAAAAATTGCGACCCGTCTTCCTTGTTTACTTATTCTCGGGCCCCAAACGCCCCCCTTACTTTCAAACGCACTCGAGGGGGTCGCGCGTTCCGGGGATTTCGCAGGGTGTCGTCGCGAATAAGGCAAAACCCACTAATTTGCCTGACACACCTTGTAGCTGCGACTTTCGAACAGCCGCTTCCAAGTACTGGGAGGGGGAGGCATTGACAGACCCGTGCGCGCACTGTCCCATTATCTGTTAGGCAGACCCTTTTCTTTTCCCCCGCGAGTGATCGGCCATTGTAACAGCCTACAGGACGCTTCCCTTTGTCCTTCTGCTTACAATGCGCTGTACGCGAGGCGGTTAGGCGACAGTTACCATCCCTCTGTCTACAGCACGACCGGCTCGGTCGTGGTCTACAGTGCACTTTACGCGTTGCGGTCAGGCGACGGTCACTACACCTGAGTCTTCGGGAAACTCTCCGTTTCGCGACGTGTGTCATGCCGATCCCCGATCTTAGGAAACGCCTAAGCTTGGGGTTTACCCTCCGTTGCTTTTTCGCCGTCTCTGGCTGGATCGTGACCTTAGCGCATCTACTAATGTCGCCTTGGCGCTTCGCAAGTTTGACTCTAAGCGCCTCCACCGCGTTCGCCTTTCTCGTCCTGCGCTTACGCCTTTTTCGTTTGGCATGCTTCGCAGAGCCTGCGGCATCGGCGCACGCACTTGAAATTTCGTTACCCTTTTGGGTTTCACAGTGCGACTGCCGTTCTAATAGAGCATAACCAGATTTGATCTTTGAGCATGTTAGCTCGTCATCAAGTCTATCTTCAGCTGGCCTAGCTCCTATCACTGCCTTCGATAGCATGCCAAACTTCTCGCTGGCCTTCGAAGTCGGCCCTTGCTTCCGAAACAGCCTCGCTAAACGGCGAAACAAGTGCTTCTTCGCGCTTGTCACTATTTCCGTTAACGACGGGCACCACAGCCCTCTCAGCGCTGTCTGAACAATCTTTTTCACTGCCATCTTGGCCTTCGCAGTCGGCCACTGAATTCTAGGGCGGGAAAACCACAGCTCTCTTCGGTGACCGCATTCACCTCGCTTCCGGCTACTAACCCGTCTAACTCATCACTGCTTACAGCTGCCTCTGGAATCGTTCCATGGTCCTGTGACCGCTGCTCAATAGGGAATGCGCCTATCAGTCTCTGAGTCTCCTCACGTGCTTTCGCCCTGAAAGCTCCCTTGCTGGTGGTGGATTTTCCCGGTTCCCTCAGCATTTGCTCCGACCTATTCGAGAAGCAATGCGTGACCTTGTCTGGCAGGCTGGCCGAAATTGCCGCCGCCGTACACACGTGGCCTAAAGGGCCTTCCGTTTCTGGTGCGGGTGGTCCACCGTCTCTCTTCGCATTGTGTGTGTGCCACTTGCATCACACCCTTTTCAAAGCTTTCTACACTCGTCATCTCAGCGCTAGCAGTACCTTCTACAGGATCGGCTTTTTCCTTCTCATTTGGGCCTTCGAAGTCGGCCTGCCATGCTACACCAAAGCGCCTGAACAAAGCCCTCTTAGCCCTGTCATAGTCGCGCGCTTTCTCCTCGGACTAAGCAATGCAAGAAACACGCAGCCGACACTAAACGGGAGAAGTGCTCCTAATCGCTCGGCCCACGAGTCCCGGCTGACACCCTCTTTCTCACACACTCATTCAAAACCGGCAGAGGAAATTAACAATACCCTCGTCTGTTTCGAAAGTGTGGAGCTGGCGTCGTGCTGTCCGCCATCTCAGCATCTGATTTTCCCGTTCGAGCGCTTTCATCCTAAGAGCGTGCCGTTGCGCTGCCTCTTGCTCGCGCCTCTCGCGAATTTCGGCATCGTGCCTGCGCCTTTCTGCTTCTTCACGCTCGCGCCTCTCGCGCTTCTCTACAGCTTCAAGCTCGCGCCTCTTGCACTCCTCTGCCTTTTGCTTTCTTTCCTCAATTGTCTCCCAAGCCTCGTAAGCTTCCTCGACCGTCACCTCTTCTGCCTTCATGACGTCGAGAACCGCTTCTTTCGTTTTTGCGGAGTCGGCCGAAATGCCTAATTCCTCGCAAATAAGAAGGAGGTCCTGCACTCTATATTTCTCCATAGCGATCTCGTTTGCCTTCAAAATTCACCCTTCCTAAAATTCGCTATTTAAAGAAGGTGAATTTCCCAAAATGGTGCCCGCCAGAAAACACACAGTTACTCTCCTAGCAGCTACCTACTTGTACTAGAGAGTTCTGGCGACATGAAGCGCAAACTCAGGCCCTAAGCCCGTCCTTATCGCTACCATCAGGAGATCGCAGAATTTCTCTCTTCGTTCCTTCCTTATGAAACAATTTTCCTGGCCTCTCCGGCCTTCTCCCAACTCACTTCCTCATTCTGTAAAAGCTCCAATTGTTGACTTTTGCCTACCGCAGGGACAACCAAAATGCCCATCGGCTCACAACTTTTGAGGAGTTCCTGGATTTCAAACTTATCCGTATTTACAGTGCACCCTGTGTTTCTTCCCCTTAGTAATTAGCCCACGAGACACTATATTCTTGGTCTGCGAGACAAATCACTAACAACACCAAACACCATTACCGACTTAGTCACCTGCGCTAATGAGTCTGGCGAAAAGAGAAGCAAACACGTAGCACTCACCACACCGATGTAGCCAACGCAGGCCGATCCCATAAGCTGCCCCACTGTTGCGAATGGTGATGGTCCGAGCGGCCACGAAGGTTTCCATGTATGGTGCCGTGCCAGGTGCCGAGAGGAGGAGTTATCCAGGGAGATTAGAAAACTGTTTTATATACACTGTACATGGTATATTACAAGATGGGCTCCATGATATTGGAGCCGTCTACGTGCTAACATCTTTGCATGTGGTAGCGTTTACATCTCCGAGCGTTCTCCATGGTCGAGCGTGCTCTACATCGTCAAGCGTGCTCTACATGGTCAAAACTCAAGCCTCTCTACATGGTGAAGCGTCTCTCACAACACTCAAGTCCCCTGTTTTATCCCTTTCGTTTCCCTCTTTCACTCGACGAGGGAATACACTGTAGTTCTTTTAGCCAATCAGCATCTTGGATCAGGTGGCCATATCCCGCACGTGATGTGTCGTCGTTTCCCGCCGGGCTCCGCCTCCAATCTTGTTAGGTCGCCCCCGAACACAGGCAGCGGTTGACACCTTGGGAACCGAACGTTGATGTCGTTCCCCCGGGATTGCCAGACGCGGGCCCCTTTCAAGATTCGCCTCTCCATAGTGGTCAGTTCGCGGAACCAGGTAGGGCGGTGGCTGTCTCGAAAGGCAGCAGTCGGCGTAGCGTCGTCGTGGTTCGGGCGGCGCTGGTAATTCACGGGACCGCACCAAGGGGCGACGCCGCCGTTTAGCCACGCATGAGGTAGCCCGGAGACCAACTGCTAATCCCTCAGTCCCAGGTGACAATTCTCGGCCGCGAGAAAGGGCGCCAGGTTGGCGCGTCTGAGTCGGCGCCGGCCTCCTTTGTCCCGAGGGACCGCCAGACACAACACCGGATCAACTTTGGCCGTCCTATGTCAAGGCTACATGTACTCGCCACAGAGTCAACGAGAGTTGTGCCGCCGTCGCGGTGGCTCCGAGCTTTATCTCCCCGGTGACGCCACGGCAAAGCTGCGCCTCACACTTGCCGGGGCGTGGCTGGTCGAAACCTGCCGAGCTCCTGCCGACACCGCCCGCGTTTCCCCGGCGCGAACGCTGGATACGGGGAAACGCGGGCGGCGTCGGCAGCAACTTTGCGCGTTGGCTCGTTGGTGCTACTATATCTCGTTCTCATTTTCTCTTTCCCTCTCCTGAGAATAGCACTCGCCACGCGCATGCGCTCCTTCCCTCTCCATAACATCCCATGTCAAGGCAACATATATGTGCACGGCGCGGAGAGGAGGCGAAGCACACGCCACTCCGCGAGGTGGTTGCTAGGCAACGCTTCTAGGCAACGGTTGCTAGGAACAAAAACTGCCAGTGGCAGTTTTTGTTCGCACTACGCGGCGCAACCAAGACCTTAAACAGCTCCGCTGTTAAATTCAAAGACGATTATGATACTACTTTAATGCGAAATTTGAGCGCAGTTATATACGTGTTTTTATTGCGATAGCAATTATATGGACACTTTAAGCGGATTTCTGCCGTCGCCGTGAGGTTCCGTATAAAGTCCAAGGGCGATAAAATCGTCGCCGCGCTCCGTATGCGCGAGTGGAAGCGCGCGGGGAACGCGCACTATCACGGAGAGCGAACGCACGCCGGAAAGCAAACTCGACTTCCGTCGCGCGAAAGGACGTGGGGCTATGGGAGGGAGAGAGGGAGGGAGGGAGGCTGGGCGACGGCGTGCTGCGGCACTAAATAAACGTATCTTGCAACCGGGCGCAAGGGGAACTGGCTACTCAATCTCCCACGCGAAAAGAGGAAAGCGGGAAGGCAGCGCAGGAGGGAGGGGGGGGCAGCTTCTACTCTGCCAACAACTGTGTTGTACTTTGTCCGGCTTCGGCGGTCGCCCGCACCGTCTGTTAAAAGCAATCTCCACACGGCTCTGACCTTTGTATGCGCTGTGCATTGGCCGCTCAGTTTCCGTTGAAGCGATAGACCGCACGAACCTTCGCTTTCTGCGGCGGCTGCGCTTGCTGCCAGCGTTTTGACAGTGGTTGTCTGCGGTGATTGAGTGTGATCTATTCAAGTTTGCTTGTGCGCGCTGACACCACGCTTATTAATTCAGTTAGTAAGAGAATGTGTCCAAGTTTATGCAGCCGATAAAACAACTATCCCTACTCCGAATAGCTCTCTACTAATTTGGTATCGCAATTGATGCTTCGCCTTTCGGGCGAAACTGCAACATTTTTTTTCTCACGCATTCACCATACTCTCCTCTTCCGCTATCCTCCTCATGCTTCCGCTGCATCCTCTTCCTCCGCTTTACCCCTAGCGCTCTCTTCGTTATCGCCGTCTTTCATCCCTTGCTGCGCTCCGCGTTGGCTACTTCATCGTTCGCTGTTCTCGTACGCTTAGTTACGCCGAGGGGACTCCGTCGCTCAACGCAGAAACGGGCGCCTAGGAGCTGCGCTCTAAAATCTCGGAAAGCCACAAGCCGCCAGAACACTATGTACAGTCAACCACAAAAGTTTGCGGACCACGCGAGCGCGTGCCAGACTGCCTATCCGCGCCACCTAGCGGTACGCCACCTAGCGGCGACAGGGGCGCTCTCCCGGATATGAGCCCTCTTGGTACTCGCCTGCCTGTTAATTTTTTATTCCCGTGCATGACATTGTTAGTTCGTTGTGTTGACGCAGAGCGCTGTCTGCGATAAGACCGCCACATATCTGGCTTGATAGCAGTATCGGAGCAATCACTGCAACCTTTGTCGACTGGTGTGCCAGTGGGTAGATAAGTTTCACGAAGCGCTGCGACGATTTTTTTTACGCGACGTTTACTGGCGCACTTTGGTTGGCAGCATCTTGGTTCAATGAGTGTTGCTGCTTCTGCGTCTTGAGAGAAAGGGTAGGGAGGTGTTTCACTGTCATCAAAAATAAAGAAAAAGCGGATGCATAGAAAATTTTCTTTCACACATAGGCGCATCTTCGCATCAGTCGCTGAAAACGTAGACTTGCTTCAGGCCACGTGGTGATTGCCTATTTGGAAAGATGCCGCTGCGTGTTCCACTTGACGAAAGAAGGCACATTGTGCGTTTATTTATAGAGGGAATACCTCAGGGCGAAATCTGCCGCCGAACCAACAGGAGCCGGACTGCCGTGAATAGGATTATTCAAGCTTTCCGCGACGATGACAGATTCACAGATATGGAGCGCAGTGGGCGTCCAAGGGCCACGACTGAGGAAGAGGACCGCCTGATTACGGCCGCCATCGTGGCTGATCCTTTTCAAAGTGCAGAGGATATCCGAGAAGCGCTCTCGCTCACGGTATCGTCTGAGACTGTAAGAAGAAGGCTGAGTGAGCTTGGCCTGCAGTCTTTCGTAGCAGCACAGAAGCCCTGCCTCTCAGACAGCCAGCTACAAGAACGACTCATGTTCGCTACAGCAATGAAAGATTGGACAACAGAGAAATGGGGCGATGTCATCTTTAGCGACGAGTCAACTTTTTCCACGCGCTGGGACCAACGGAAGCGGGTTTGTCGTCCACTAAACTGCAGGTGTGTTTACAGTGTATTGGCAGTTAATTCACGAAGCTAATTCTGCATCACAACATGTTTCACGTAAAATGAGCTTTTGGACATTACGAGATTTTAACACGAAAGTGTTTTATGCCGGGGTCCACCAAGACTTCACTGACGTATTTCCGTCACGGAAATACGGCATAGAACATGATACAAAGAAAGAAACCAGAAGAAAAAGTTCCACAAACATTCAAAATTTGGAAATCGGACCCACGACCTCTCGGTCCGCGACGATAGATCGCCGAGCGTTTAACCCATTGCGCCACAAACGCATTTGCAGAGAGCTACACAGACGCGCCTTATATATCTAACACTCCTCCGTGTACCCGCGCTCTTGCTCGGGGCGGTGCCGCCGCCTACGAGCAGAAAAGAGAAGTACTGCATTATGACACTAACGCGCACCGACAGTGAACGCTTCGGTGGTCTCAGCACTACGACGCCTCGATGCCAGCATTCGAAGGGACGCTGGCATCAAGAAGCACTACCAACGCCACCTAGGTGGCGTTCACCGTACTCAGCACAGCGGAGCGTGGCCTCCGCAATTAGTTCTGAAAATGTTTCTGAAGTTGATCGCGGAGGCTGCAATTACGACGCGCTGTACGCGCTGATTTGACTCGGTGACGATTCAGTTACGTGCTTTGTCTTGCGCGTTGTATTAGTGTGTCAGTTACGTGCTTCGTCTTTCGCGTTGTGCTAGCGTGTGCAGCGTAGTGCAGCTTCCATATGCACGACGGTTGCTCATGGTCATCGACGTTGGTAGTCGTGATGGAGGAGACGTGCCACCAGGCGTCAGCGTGGGTGCATCAACGCCTAAGGGCGCTTTAGCCACAAAACACCAATAGACATTATATATCAATGTGCAATAAACATTACACTACTTCTGTGAAGACACGTTTCACTTTCGTGTTCTATACCGATTCCTATATAAGAGGGATCAACCACATTTTTTTTCTGTAGTGGTATTATGTTGAAAACATTAACGATTGTTTCATAGTACTACTTACTCTGAAGCTAATTAAAAGCTGCCAGTGGGTCTTTCAGTACTATCTAATGATGTTTGCACGTTTTCTATTGCAACTCTATAACAGCATTATAAAGTTCATACGCAAGAGGAATCACAACATTTTTAGACGCGCCGCTGGAACCCAATTGTATGCTATTTCTTGCAGATATCTGCCTAATTACACACAGAGTGTTCTATCCAGTGGACGGTGTTCCGTGAGCGTGTGGGGAGCAATCAGCAAAGATGGCCTTGGTCCCCTTGTGCGTCTGGAAGGGCCCTTCACTGCGTCACGGTACTGCGACGTCATCACTAGACACCTCGTTCCGTATGCGCTGGACGGTCCCTTCAGCGACGGCTGCTATTTTTTTCAACACGACCGCAGCCCGATCCATAAAGCACGTATCGTCCAGTCATTGCTAGAAGAACATGCTGTTTGCCAGCTTGAGTGGCCTCCATGTAGCGCCGACTTGAATCCCATAGAAAATGTCTGGGGCATGTTGAAGAAACGGCTGTCCACACGAGCCAACCGCGGCCGCACGGCCGATACGCTGTGGCAAGCGATCGCACAAGAATGGGAAAGCCAGCGCGGTCGACCGGAGATTACTGAATCTTTGTACGAGTCGATGCCCACGCGCATCAATAAGGTGCTAGAAAACGGCGGACATTTCACTTCCTACTAGATCATTGAGAGACCTATGTTTCATGACCCTTCTGTAAATGTCTTGTGAATAAATTCATCCCCTTCAGACACGAATTATGATGCACTGTCTGCAAATGCGTCAAATGCGCATGGCATCATTTCAAGACGCTCACTATTACATTCCAAGAAAGAAGACGAAGCAATGTGCTGTTTTGTGCGAGTTTCAGTAAAAAAAAATTAATTAGCGTATAACTCATTATATAATTATTCTGAAATCCGTCAGCTTCAATGCTTGCATAAAAAGAATCAACTATTAGGCCCGAAACGCATGCACACTTGCTTTTTCGGTTGTATTCGTGTCGACCGGAGAAAAAAAATACTCTTGACGTTGGTCTTGGAACGCGGCACGTCGAACGATTGTCTAACATGGTAGTTTCTCCAGCAAAGTGATCATCTGCAGCAATACGCAGGACAATGAAGTTAACTGACCGCTAGTTGTCCCATCAGGAAGCGGACACGAATGTGCACACTGAGTTTTAGGTCATTTGAAGAAACACGTGGCGTGGGACGCGCCTCCGAAGTTCGAGTCCCCAAACGAGGACGCCGTGTCGCAAAGGGTTATAAAAAGAGTCATCGCACCCGATTATTTCTTATTTTTCTAAATGTAACCACTATACCAGCGCAGTGGTTCGGGCTTTGCGCAGCAAAACCTGGGCGCAGGCGATCAAATCCCGGCCGCTACTGTCACTTAGCGATGGGGGAGGAACGGAAAAATTCTGCCTACTGACTAAGCATCTGTGTCCCATGGCTGCCTCACCGCTCACTCACGCACGCACTCACGAAAAAAAAAAAAAACAGCGTGGCTACGCGAAAATAGAACTGATAACAGCCGAAGAATACGCTGTCTGATTACTTGTACTGATATTCTGCTCTCAAAATATAAGCAAGTAGCCCTGGCTAACAAAGAGCGCGTCACGTTGAAAGAGATAGGTACAAAATATTTGCGCACAGTGCGAAAATAGACAGGCCATAGATTTAAGGAGGGATGCGTCTTCAACGTAGCGCTGCTGTCGATCGCTGGTGACGTAGCGGAAGTGTCGCGAAGAGGCTCTTGGCCACGCGCTCGCGTGGTCCGCAAACTTTTGTGGTTGACTGTACGCGCATTCAAGTCGATCAAACGCCTTCTCTTGGTCTAACGAAACCAGCAGGCCACGTGCGCAGACCGCGACAGCGCAAGCATATGATGTCACGAGTAGTAAAAGAGTGCGTATCTCTCTTCCAGATACCGAGATACCAAAGATGGCAAACTGCGAAGCTCATCAGGGTCCCCAAGCGTCGCGATGATGTTGTAGTCGCCACGTCTTCATAAGTCTTCATTCTTCAGGACAAAGAGAGCATGGGTAGCACTTCGGAGTAAGCACAATGCGACCAACTCGAGCATCGGCAGGAAATACAGTCCTGAAGACACCGGCGGATGAGAGCGGTAAGGGGATGCTGATTTCATCCTAAAATGCCAGGCAGAACTCGACTGGCGATCTTTCTGGCCCAGGGGCCGATCAACGTTTCATGAAGCGCCGTGCCGCCGCCTGCACCTCTTCAGCTGACGGAGGGGTTCGCACAGCAGCTTGGGGGAGGGATCTGAGGAAGCCCTCTAAGCATTGTCATGAGAGGATATCGAAATCAGCCTGCATGGCCGAACACGTTATTGCTTTGAAATGCGCTAAGACAGACCTGTTACGTGAAGGTTTGCGTTCATAGACGCAAAATAATATTGCTGTGAAGGAAGTATTAAAAAAAACATTTTGCTGCCGGGCGCTAGGGTGCCTTATGGCATAGATAAGCCCTCAAGATTGCAGCGGTTTTTGTTTGCGGCTAATAACAATTTATTCAGTCAGTTTCGCTATAACGCACTGAAGAAATTTTACCTGGATCAGCTTGAGGAACCACGTTCGATTATTTTATTTCAAAACAGAGGTGGCAGACGTTCCGCGCATTCGACGGACGAGAAACGCCCATAATTGTCGTCAGTGTCGACTGCGAAGGCTTGAAACCGGCAGTTTCTAGGAAAGCCGTCAACTCCGTGCAACGCACAGGGAAAACTTCGGCTCCTGCTAGCCGATCAGGACCGAGAACCGGCCGAATTTCATCTAAAAAGAGAAAAAGGGAGGTTGATTGATTGATTGATTGATTGATTGAATTATTATGGGGGTTTAATATAAGGGACATTTGGGCTTCTAGAATCACCGTAGTGGAGGGCCAGGGTATTAATTTTGACCACCCGAGGCTCTTTGACGCTTACCAAGGTCAAACTATACAGGAGCGCTGTTGTATTTCGGCCCCACCGAAACGCGGTCCACGCGGTCGAGAGCCGAACCGGCGACCTTGTGCTCGCCAGCGGAACGTCATAGCCAATGAACTGCTGTGCTTGGCAAGAAGGAAGTTTAGTTTCTTGTGCACGGCTAATCATTGTATTCAGTTGGACTATACAGCGCGCGCGCGGGAGCGGGGAATATTAACGGCGGTCACAGTAGGCGATTCCTTGCCCCTGATTCTTGTTACTGGTTTGCTGATGGCGTTGTCGTAACTTCCGCTACACTCCACGCACTTCGCGAAAGCAGTAGAATTAAACTTCATTGAAAAAAGGAGAAGAAAAATCGACGCGTCTGCAAAAAAAAAAAAAAACATTTACTTTAAAAATAACAAATTTTCTGGCAGCTGCCTCGCCAGAAAATTTCTGTAATGCTATGTTTTCTATTTTTCATTTTTCTGTTACTTAAATAGCTTCTGTTTTACTTCAACATAACTTTGGTGTTTAAAGGCAAGTTTTTGTTTTGCATTGCAGAAAAAGGCTGCGTTTTTAATTTTTCTGTTATTTTAATATTTATTTCTGTTTACTTTACAGAAAGCTTGTGTGTAAAAAAATATTTTTTTTTATTATTTTGAGTCACAGAAAACAGAAAATGTTCTGTTTTCTGTTTATATTTTTCTGCCTTTCGCAGTTCTTTTCTGTTTCATTTTACAGCAATTTGTGATTTGTAAAGTCAATTTTAAAGTCGAACGTCTCTGAAGCCGATGTTCTGACGATGGCATTTCTCTTCGTGACTGCAGTTTGCCGCCCTAACGAAGAGAATTGCCATTGTCGGAACGTTGGCTGCAGTCGACATTCCTTGTTCGACCGCTGTCCAACACCTCCACCTTCCTGCGAATGTCTGCGCTGTTTGAATTTTCTATCGTGCGTCGCAGAGACATTACAAAATAAAATATATATATCCTGTAAACATGCGTGTTGTCTCAAAAGGAAAAAAAAATGGGGGACGCTTAAGCTTCGCCTTTAAGAGTGGAACGCGATAGCATTCAAAGAGCCCTGGCTGCTTAACAGGCTTTTTAGTGCGATAGCAATTATATGGACACTCAAAAGCAGATTTCTGCCGTCGTCGTCGCCGTCGCCGTGAGGTTCCGTATGACGTCAATGGAGATGAAATCGTCGCCGCGCGCCGAACGCTCTATGTGCGAGTGAAAGGGCGCGAGGGGCGCGTCTTTCATGGGGAGTGAACGCACGGAGGAGAACAAACGCGCGTTCTGCGCCGTGCTCGCTTAAGGGCTGCAGAAGTAGGCGTCTCTTTCCTCCTTTACAATCACCATATATGTAGAGCAAACGCGCCTTCTTCAGACGCGCGAGAGGCCGTGGGGGAGGGGGAGGGAAGGGAGGCGACGTTTAGCTGCGGCACCAAGTGCCTATTTATATCAGAGGCTCCGGCAACAGTCACCAACGCCGCACGCACTTTGAGCGAACGCGGGCAAAACGCCGACGGCGTCGACAACAGTTCTGCGTGTTGCCGGTGCTGCTGCATGTCCAAGTTTATACAGCTAATAAACCTAATATCATTTACTCCGTATAGCTCTCTACAAATTTGCTATCGCAATTGATGTTTCGCCTTTCAGGTGAAACTGCGACAACTTTTTTCTAGTGTATTCAGATTACATTCCGATGCTATCACGCCTGTATGTTGTGGTTAAGTCGTACTTTGCAATTTTTCTGACGGAACTTACTTCGAGAAATTAAATTTTTGTTCACTAACGCCTAGCGCCACGCGAGGGGCCTGCCGAGTCGGGGCGGTTCGGGATGATGTCGTTCGGGACGATTATTTCCGCCAACGACGCCGGCGCCGGAGTTTCTGCGACACGGAGCCCTTAACGCTGTCGCGTTAGAACGAAGAGGACAGCACGACAGCAGTCGAGCCAAGGCACGATAACTTAATGGGGCGCTGTATATTGAACGCATGGTGCGAAGACATCCATAAGGTGCTACTACAACCATCATCATCATAATTCTAAAATTTAGAAAGGCTCGGTTCTCAACATTCCCCTCAACGTTGCCTAGAGCCAAAGTACAGCGAAACAACATCAGAATTGGAAGACGCCTAAGCTTTGCCTTTAAGCGTGGAACGCGTAAGCATTCAAGGATTTGTAACTGCTGATCAGGCTGTTTCTCGTATATTCAAATAATAATTCGACGCTATCGTGTCTGTAGATTGTAGTTAAGTCGTACTTTAGGATTTTTGAGGCAGATTTTACTTTGAGAAATTCAATTATTGTTCACTAATCTCTTGCGCCAGGCCGAGGGGCCTGTGGGGTTCTGGGTGGCTCGGGATGAATTTTTCCGCCATGGATGCCACGGATGCCTATGCTTACGCCGACGCCGGATTTTTTGCGAAAAGGGGCACCATCGCGTTAAAATTGGGCCAGGTGGTAAAGACTGAAAATATTTAAGTGTAGCGCAGAAAGACGGAGCTCACACGTATCACTCGCGTGCGTCTTCGTTCTACTGACCTTACTCAGTTTTTTTTTTTTTTTCGTCGCTGTTAAATACGGTCAACCTTTTTTTCCCCAAAGTGGCTGTAAGCACGAATTTGTAATTTAGACTATTCTAGGAGAAAAGAGATTTTCGTTTCATTTTGCATCGAAATATTATTTGAGAGATAAATATCAGGACAGGTATATTGATAGAACTGATTATGCGTACTAGATTAAGAAAACAAGCAACATGAGTTTCCCTCCAGTCGTTATTACTGCTTAAAAATCAATTTCCCAGGCTAAAAAACTTTACTTACACATGCGAGCCAAAGTAACCTGCCATTTGCCTTGGCTCCCACGTGTCTAGTTGAAGTTAGAGCAGAACAACGCATATGCCTTTTCAAAGAAGTTATGCAATGCAATAAGCATAGCTTATTGCGGGCCAAATGTTTTGATTTAGCGACCAGGTCCATTCATGCACAATTTCGCGACACATAATAGCATGAAGCTGGGCGCACAGTGTGTATTATATCCCAGCGTCCAGTTATTTTGACATGCACATTCAAATATATATATGTATGTATGTATGTATGTATGTATGTATGTATGTATGTATGTATGTATGTATGTATGTGTGTGTGTGTGTGTGTGTGTGTGTGTGTGTGTGTGTGTGTGTGTGTGTGTGTGTGTGTGTGTGTGTGTGTGTGTGTGTGTGTGTGTGTGTGTGTGTGTGTGTGTGTGTGTGTGTGTGTGTGTGTGTGTGTGTGTGTGTGTGTGTGTGTGTGTGTGTGTGTGTGTGTGTGTGTGTGTGTGTGTGTGTGTGTGTGTGTGTGTGTGTGTGTGTGTGTGTGTGTGTGTGTGTGTGTGTGTGTGTGTGTGTGTGTGTGTGTGTGTGTGTGTGTGTGTGTGTGTGTGTGTGTGTGTGTGTGTGTGTGTGTGTGTGTGTGTGTGTGTGTGTGTGTGTGTGTGTGTGTGTGTGTGTGTGTGTGTGTGTGTGTGTGTGTGTGTGTGTGTGTGTGTGTGTGTGTGTGTGTGTGTGTGTGTGTGTGTGGTGTGTGTGTGTGTGTGTGTGTGTGTGTGTGTGTGTGTGTGTGTGTGTGTGTGTGTGTGTGTGTGTGTGTGTGTGTGTGTGTGTGTGTGTGTGTGTGTGTGTGTGTGTGGTGTGTGTGTGTGTGTGTGTGTGTGTGTGTGTGTGTGTGTGTGTGTGTGTGTGTGTGTGTGTGTGTGTGTGTGTGTTGTGTGTGTGTGTGTGTGTGTGTGTGTGTGTGTGTGTGTGTGTGTGTGTGTGTGTGTGTGTGTGTGTTTTCAAAATGCAAATACGACAGAATTCCTTTTAATGCACAAGAAAACTGTTGCGGGAAGTCAGATATTGGTTTAAGTCTACCATCGATCGCTGATATAATTGCGAAACTGTTCTCACCTGAAAATTGTTTATTGCAGTTTAACGCTTCATTTTTTCCATAAACATATGAGACTATCCCCTGTCACTACTACGGCACTGTTTGCGCGCCTAGACTGATGTCGTTCACATCATTCGGCTAAACCGTGTAATTTGGCCAACCCTCAAATATACCCAGAAGCTGAGTTATAACAGTCGTATGAGTAATACGACCTGGTCAGTCACCTCTCATGCTGTGGCCCCTCCATAATTTTTTTTTACAGAGATGGGGGAGAGGAGGTGGCCATGCACTTGTTCCAGATAGGGGGGAGGGGAACTAGGAAGGCCGATGCTGTCGCATGTCGCTTATCCAAGATATCCTGCATGGTACACGGCAATAACGAGGCGGGCTTGGGGAGGGGGAGGTAGGGGAGCGCTCGGTGTGACCCCTTTACGCCCCTGGTCCCATCAAACTGTCCCAGTTACACTGACGTCACCGTCTGCGCGCCTAGAGTGACATCATTCACGCTCATCGTTCGGTTAACCTGCCTATCTGGTGCCGCCCGCTGACCAGCTCCCGCGTCAGTGTCCTGTACATAGGTCATGTATTGCTAGACAAAAGAAGCCCAATGCGTTTCGTCAGCCACTTCCGACTGTTGGGTAAGTTCTTCCACACAGTCTTATCTGCCGTTATTCCCGTGCCGCTCATTCATCTTCTAAATGTTTCTAATCGCGCATTCTTGAGCAACAATAACGGCGATGTGGCCACGGGAAGGATTTTTTGTTTTCCTCATTATTTACGATTACGCACTCAAGTGGGATGCGCGTAAGCGCTATGCGTGAGTGTCTTCCGCATCGAGGTCATCGACCCGCATCGCTTAACGATATCGATAATGAAGTCGCTGTTACGGCAGCGTCAAATTTGGCACGTAACGACGCAATTAGTCGCGATAACTCTCATTACACCTCCAGTCTTCCAACGCTACCGCTTCCGCCCAGGAGCACATATACATTCCCGCCGATTGCATCAGATACAAATAACAAAAGCGCATTCGGTGGCTATTCCTTTGTCCCCGTGGCGTCATCGCTCCTGCGTAACCGATCGATTGTTTGCGAACAGTTTCGGGCGTGGGATTCGAGGCGGCGAAATGCCGTTGCATCGCGCCGTGTCCGAGAGGACAAGGAAAACGTTTTTCTCAACCCGCGGTTCATTAGTTCGACGCTGTGCGGCTGTTCCGCTTACACGCAAACCAACGCGAGCGGCATGACGTGTACTCCTTACCTCACCAGCAGAGGGACAGGAGTCAAGGCCAGCGTTTGAAGCGTTCCGCCAGAGTGACCCGCAGAAGCGGACAACGCGGCGACGGAGGCCCGTCAGATGCACAGCGAGATTGACCGCTGGTAATCCAACTGTACAGTCCCAGCGGAAAAAGATTAGCACAAGCGACTGGCGGCCGGAGCGGTAAAGTCACGACACGCATTCTGACGGTCACCCCTGTTTTGGAAAAGTGGAATGTGCCGCTCCGTCCACCAGTCACTTGTGCTAATCTTTTTTTTTTTTTTTTTTTTTTTTGGGGACTGTACATTACGCAGGCAAAAACAGGCAAGCTTCAGTTTGTGCGTAAGCGGCCTAACAGGTTACCGGGGCCGCGGACGTCATTAGCAAAGCTGGTAGTGACATCCTCCCAGACCACGCAAAGGCCCCCTCAATAAGTCTCTGGAATGTCGGCATCAGGACATTCGTAAATCCTAAGGATGCTCCTGCCCTAATACTAAAAGGCTCCTGATCGAGTCCATTTGTCCGTCCCAAGTACATACTTAGAACATACCAGGTACATAATTGGAGGACCATTTTAGGATGTTGTCAGAACGTGTTTTAAGGCACTACTGTTTGACACTGCAATTAATTATTTAAATTGTGTAAACATATGCATGAGGCAGCTTGAATATGAGAACCTATTGACCCTTTTCGCGGCGATCCCGTGGGCACTGCCATGTTTGATCACGTGGTGACGTGTTCATTGCTTGCCTCAACTGCCCCTGTGTTTACAACGGATGTGTATGACGCCGGTGCGGCTTAGCAAACCTCTGTTTCGGGAGATATCGTTGACTATGACTAGTGGACGACACGAAGCTTTGGCCACAACTTCAGAGAACATGCAAAAGCGTTTTCGGAGCTGGTTAATCTATGTTCAAACGGCGCGAGCAGCGTATATGGTACTTGCCCTAAAATCGGGGCTAAATAATATGTATCCCAAGCTATCCAAACGTTCGGCTCTTGAATTAAACGAGGATTAGTATGTTTTTCTATATAACAACCGATTGTTATATAGGAGTGACCTTTACTCCCCTGATGACTGCAGCTGTCATGGTGTACGAAAGAGTCAAATGCTGGGATGGCGGTTGTAACATATTATACAATTACAAATCACGCTACATAGAACATATGACATGTGAGAAGACACGCGGCGACAAGACGCCCGGCATTATGCGACACATCCGAGCACCCGCTCTATACGAGTTTATATACAGGGTGTTTCATTTTACCTGCACCAAATTTTTAAAAATTGCCTGTGGCGGATGGCACAATTATAACCCTCCATCTAAACTACTTGATGAGGGGGCCATTACTTCCACGAGAAATCAAAACACCTAATTGAATAATTAACATAAGTACGCTAATTACCTTTTAGTTATTTATTTTACGGCACAACTTTCAATATACGAATTAGAGCCGCTGAGTTCGCGAGAGAACTTCTTTTGTAGCTAAGTTCTGGGCTTAGTGATTTGAAATCCACTACTCTTAATTCACTTCGCACGGGGCGCACGCAAGCAGGAAGCGGAAACACATCGCTGTGCCAACGTCTGTACGTCACAGTTCCCGAAGGCTGCCAGTCGCATTCGCTGCGTAGATGGGTGGGTCTGTACGTGTTATGCTGAAATATTTGTTAATTCTAGAGATGCACTGTTTACCTCTACGTCAAACAGAAAGCAAGAAGATGGTGCATTCGGTACAGCACCATTTACAACCACCTCGCTCAGTTGCCAACGATGTCAGCGATGGCATCCGCGTTTCCGGGAGAGACCTACAGGGCCTGTAGATTAGCGCTTATGCGAGCATAGATATCGATAATATTAATTTACGGAGCGCGCAAACTGTAAGTATGATGAAGTTAAAGAAAAGTGAGCATAAGTAATAACAGCCCGCAATATACTCGTATGTATATCTGGTTCACAGTCGCCGTTGTTTGAAGGGCCCCTCACCAGGCCACATAGCAAATTTTGGCTATACGCTGGAAGTTGCTACGTGCCCTCTAAGGAGTGTTCTACCGCAGGAATTTTTTTTATTAGTTCATTAAAAATTCGGGGAGGGGGGGGGGGGTAACTTAAACAACGCAAACCATAGAGCAGTTAACTGAATACTTTAACGAGATTATATGGGTGGATCAGGGAGAACTACCGGCCGAATGGAGGGAAGCAAAAATCATCCTTATTCCAAACCCAGGGAAGCCCCGAGCTATTCGAAACCTACGACCTATATCGCTAACGTCGTGTGCCGGAAAGCTCTTTGAAAAGGTGATACCGACCCGGTGATGGCGCTACATAGACAGCAACAATCTTTTCCCCACAAACATGTTCGGATTCCGCCCAGGTGTGTCGGCGCAGGACGTTTTTCTGATGCTTCAGCAGGACGTTCTGCACCCGGTAAGGGGTTCCGAAGACAGCATTGTGCTCGCTCTCGACGTAAAAAAGGCATTCGATACGATTTCCCAAGAAGCAATACTGGAAGGACTAGAAGCGGTATGTTGCGTGACGCGCATTTACCAGTATGTGCGCAGCTTCCTGAGAAACCGTAAGGCCAACATCGGTCTGGGCTCAACTAGGTCGAAACCCTTTGTAGTTGCCGATCGAGGAACCTCACAAAGGTCCACTTTAGATGCTCTACCAGATGCAATTTTTAAGTTGTAAAGCACACGATAACATCGTTAGATTTTCGAACTTTCGAGGATGTCAGCGAAAGGTCACAAGTTTGCAGTATCATAGCGGATTTTGCCACGCTTTGTTCCAGAAATATATATATATATATATATATATATATATATATATATATATATATATATATATATACATACTTACACAGATAGATTAGACACGTTGGGCTGCCATTGACCTTCGAATGCATGTATCTTTTTTTTTAATATTGAACCCCCTGTTGAGCGTTGTTAAAACTTGCGAAGTAGATGAAAGCGGCACAAAAATGTAAAAATAGCTTACGCAATGGTATTTCGTATTTAGTTCTCTAATGAAATACGCTCACTTTGTATTCGCTCATATCTCACCGGTGGAACACCAGTATAACCTAACGATTCAGCTTAGCCTAATACTTTCCTTTAGTTCTCCGCCAGTAGCCCGCGAAAAAAAAATATGACACAGAGGCTGCTGTTCTTGATTTTTCTTTCTTCACCTTTTTGTCCCCGCGTTCCAAACGTGGCGCGATCGATATTCGTTCGGATCGGCTTATACATGGATGAATGCGGCATATTTCGTAGCAGACGACATTACGAATTCGCAGCGATGACGACGACGGTTTCTCCATAGCAGACGACGCATTTGCTAGCTCTCGGTCATATACCCGTTGCTGTGTCATGACGCACTGGATAGACGAGGCGTGCGAGGTGACGTTGCGACGAGCGCGGACATGCACTGCGCGGAGTGGGAACAGTAGGCGGGGTTGCTGTCGCTGATCGCTCCGTAAAAAAAAAAAAAAAAACGTAGAGGACTGCAAATCTGGCGTAAACCAGTTTCGCGAGGAATGCGCACGTGGAGAACGTACCTGGAAGGACGAAGAGGGTTACGTCAGAACCAAGCTGAAAGAAAAGTAGACCGAAGGGCTGCTTGATGGTATTGCGACTCTAAAGCAGTACTGGTGTGATATTCCTGACTTCATTTTTTTTCTTTTTGCGTTAGGTGAAGGTCCGTGATCTCGAAACCTTAGAAAACGTACTGGAAAAGCTTAGAGTGCCTTTAATAATGGAATTTATTAGCTCAGCAAGTTGCAGTTTCGTTTCCCAATAGGTGTACTATCGCGCTCAGTATGAGCTACACCGCGGGAGCGCGTGGCCAAGCGTACTGTAAGGTTGTACAGTGGCGCCGATCGGGACGTGTTTTCCGAGTTATCAGGGGAGGTTTTGGCTGTTCCTGCGAGTGCACATCGCCTCCACTTGCTTGCTTTCACCCTCGCCTTCCTTTATTTGGAGAGCCAGTCTAGATATCACTGGTCTTGTGAAGCTCGACAGTTATCATTTTCGAAGCTGGTATCGCGCTTCGAAAACGATAACTGCGGCCGTGGCTTGACACCCAAACTTCGTGCTCGACAAGTCGAGCTTCACAAGACCGCTGATATCTAGACTGGCTCTGCAACAAAACGCGGATGGTGTTTCATGTACGCACATGTAAAAAAAAACATTTATTGTAATTGCTATAATGGCCAATGCGCAGAATAGCTTCTCACGGCCTGCTTCTCGGTCCATAAAATCCAGCTCCGTGAAGTGCGCCGAGCATATTCTGCGGTTGTTGACCTTGTCTCTCGGCAAACCCATTAGGTCCATCCTTCCAGCGTAGGTTAAAAACACTGCCATCATGAATAACAGTGAAGATCATAAATTATAACATCGCAGTTGGAACATACAAAACTGAGCTCGTTTCACGTCGCGTCAGAGTAATATATAGTTGTGATATGTCAACCTTAATTCCCAGAAAAGCATTTTTAAACGATGGTGACCAATTAGCTAGAAATAAGCTGCAAAGCGCACACCTACACACGTGTTCCTTGCGATACGCACAGGTGGTACTATATTTATAAGGAGCTTTATGTTCGCTGCTTGTTTACATAACGATTTACTGCATCGTTGTGGTGATTTCAAATCAGCTAGCTGCTGCCGCACCACCGGACAGCCATGTGCGACTGCGCACAATTACTTTCACAAATAAAAACCGGGAAGTAAACTGCACAGTGCTCACCTGTTGTCTTTAGGAATGCGGTAGGATTTCACGTCGCATGGCTCACTTCGTCTTGATGTGTTCGCACACCATTGAACCATACACGAACAGCGACAGCTGCGAGACATTGCGGAGAAAAGCCGACAAATGTGCAACGGTAGGGTACCACTCGGACCACACTGCTATAGCGCGGAAGGCGAAAACCGCAACACCTGAACGCATAATGCCAGAAAAGAAAAATTGCTGCCGTTTTGGCCGTTATCAGCCCGGCTGACGACGAGCGCGGGCCATGCCAGCCGCGCCGCCGATAGTTGAAGGCGAGAGAGAAACGACAAAGTTGAGAGAGGGTTGACAAGAAAAAAAAAAAGGAAAAGCGATTTTGGTTTCGCATCCATCTCATGGATGACGCTGCAATTCGCCTGGACAAAAAAAAAATGTCACAGTTTCGCCGTAAGGGCGAAGCAATGAATGCGATAGCAACACAGCAATGTCATACGAAGTAAGGTGAGCGGCTTTGGTAGCAATATGAATTGTAGTAAACATGAGCTGATTAATTAAGCAGGTGTGCTGCGGCGTAAGTAGACCGACATGAAGAGAGACTCGATGACCACGAGAAGGCGCGTGTGAAACGGTGGTGTTGATGAGAAGCGCTGCCCGTGGGCAGCGCGTGCGAAGGGACACACCTGTAGCGCTGCACTGCCCATCCGGGCAGCATTGCATGTGTAGCGTGCGTTGGAAAATGTGGCCCGACTATTACTAACTGTGGTGTGAGCACGCACAAACAAACATGAATAGATCACACTGAATGACTGCAGACAACGACTGTCAAAACGCTGGCAGCAAGCGCATATACGCCGCAGCGGGCGAAGGTACGTGCTGTCTATCGCTTCAACGGAAACTGAGCGGCGAATGCACAGCGCATAAAGGTCAGAATCGTGTGGAGATAAGAGACGGTGCGAGCGAGCGACGAGCGCGGTTGTTGGCAGAGTAGAAATGCCCCCCCCCCCCCCGCTCCCTCCGGCGCTCGCTTCCCGCTTCCTTGCTTGCGCGTGGAAGATTAGACAGTTTTAGTTTAGCGTGGTTACCGGAATAGCGGGCGTACCGGAATAGCGGGATCGAAGTGCGCATGCGCAGAACGCTAACCGACCCATACCGTTTACCGTGCGCACGCTATTTCTCAGAGTTAACGTTACCGTGTTAGCGTGGTGTACGTAGTGTACGTAAAACATGGCGGTGGTCCCGGTCGTCCGCTTCGAACGGAATTTGGCGTTGTTTTTGTAGAATTCACTTCGTTCGTAGCAAATGACTGCGTAAACGGCTTTTGCTTAGTCTCATGCCGCTTCGCCGATAGAGTGTTATGGCTAATCTTGAGGAATTTTCGAGATCGCTTCTCGTTTCGAACGCGCCTAAGCCTAACGAGAGAAACTTTTTTCTTAGAGTTACTGTATATGCTCCCTAAGGGAGCAGAGTTGCGCGTAGGTCCGCCATCTTGCCTGGCAAGCAACCAAAACTATGTGGCGAAGCCGAACTCCGTTTTTGCAGGCGACATGCCTACCGTGTCATCGGTCGACTGTGGGCGCTTTTCCATCGCGTGTGGACCGCTTTTCCGTCTAATCGCAAACAAAGCGCATAGAAACAGCTCACTAGATAAAATAGTCAAAAAGAAAAAAGGCGCTGCTGATTTTTAACGCGCGGCGTGAGATGCAGCGCGAATATTATTAGTTGTTTTTTGGACTTGTGCGTTCACCTGTGCACCTTCTCGGAACTTTCCGCTTTCCGAGCGATTGGTGCAGTTGGGAGCAGAGCACCCGGTCAATAGAGAGGTTTAGCTTGTCCGGTAATCGGGTAAACGCAGGCGGATCGGGCGTTGGGGCGTGTTGGCGGAACCGTAAACGTGAGCGGCCTGTAAGGTGCTGCCACCTGGTGGCGCAGAGCGCAAACAGACAAAAATGTGGTTGATCCCTCTTATATAGGAATCGGTATAGAACACGAAAGTGAAACGTGTCTTCACAGAAGTAGTGTAATGTTTATTGCACATTGATATATAATGTCTATTGGTGTTTTGTGGCTAAAGCGCCCTTAGGCGTTGATGCACCCACGCTGACGCCTGGTGGCACGTCTCCTCCATCACGACTACCAACGTCGATGACCATGAGCAACCGTCGTGCATATGGAAGCTGCACTACGCTGCACACGCTAGCACAACGCGAAAGACGAAGCACGTAACTGACACACCCAGACAACACTCGACGTCCTCAGGACGTCCTCAAGTGGTACAAACGTCCTCGCAGTTTTTACGACGTCCTCGGTACGTCCTCAGGACGACATTCACTGGTTCATCCTGAAAACATCTTCTGCAGGACTTTTTAAGGATGTCTGATTGTCCAAAGAACGTCCACTGCAGGACCTTTTGAGGACATTTAGTTTTATGTTAGAAGAGACCATGAAATTGAAATTTTTACGATTATTTCGGTTGATGAACGAAGAATTAGGGGCTATACTTCATGTGCGGTCGTTATTACGACCATCGAGCTCGATTTTTATGTATTTGTTTTTTTCTTTTTTAAGTGGACTTTAACTCTGATCAACTGATCTTGATGCCTTACGACTGTGTTTTATGGAACCATTTTTTTTTTGCAACTTGTATTGCTTTGAGTACCCGCCAGCGATAACAGTTGTGGGAGAGTGAACCAGCGAGGTATCCCACGATGTCAGCGACCATGCCACCCCATTTACTTTCCTTGGGGCCACATTGGCACTTTTGAATTGAAAAGTCAAGCCAAGCCAGTCCAAGCCAAGCGCAGCATTGAAGAAAAACATGGCAGCGGACAGTGGTAAGTCTCCTGTTTTTCGTGGTGGCAGAAAGCGGAACGTAGATTTGTGCGGGGAAGAAATGGACGCATTAGCACATGTTTTCACTTAGCGAACAGCGTGGACAGGTCCTTCATTAATTACATTGTGAATCAGACGGCTTCGCGCGACTTTGCCGCGGAGCTCTTTGTGTCGGATGGAACGGGTGCTGGAAATCGCGATGTCACTTTGCCTGTAGAACAAAATATCACCAAAGCTATTGCCATAGGTTTGTGACTTTTGTGCTTGGTCGCGATAGTGGACAGTTTCAAAGTCATGATTTCAGCGTTTCTGGCGGTCGCTTCTCCATGTTTAAACGGCGCTGTAACGTCCCTCGCAGCCTCTCCGCTACCACAACTGCATTTCCACGCTGCTTTTACCGACAAGAGCATTGTTGCAAACACCCAAGCAGTTTGAGATTTTAGCACTGGCCGGCGGCAAATATCGCGCTATCTCAGCCTCAAAGGTAGATGTACTTGTACATCTTTTTTTTTTTATCTAAATCTTGTCACGGCTAAGGAAGTGAAAAAGTATTATTTGTTATGGAAGAAACGATTTTCCGAGTGGATTGATTATGCCATAAAGAGCAACATTCAATCAGCAGAGGTTGCTTTGGTGCTTCGTACAATAATTTTGTGCTGCAGTGCTTCCCAGTATGTGGCATAAACTGTTTTGTTTGTTATTTCTATGTGTCTGAACGTAAGTTGTTTATTGACAATGTGCTGTTTATCGTTTCTTTCAGTGTCTCCTATGGGCTCTCGCTGTTCTCTGTTTTCGGACGAAGACATTTCAAGCGGTGAAGTCTCCTGGATTTATCATGCTATTTTCAACGTTGACATATGCGCCGTTATTAAGTAAAATTAATAAATGTGTGCATCGCTATGGGTCTACGTTTTCATTTCGTGTGGCCATATACTGAGCCCTGTGCAACAGGGCTCAAAAGTATATGCTCTGTCAAGCAGTAAGTGCATATTGCAGTTTTAAGCCTGAATTTCTCACTTAGTGGACGAAAAACAGTGAACTTCAGTGAACAAAATAAAAGGATATTTACAGGGCGCAACGAATGCCTAGGTCCTCAAAATATCCTGAACGCGTACTGAAAAGATACTCGAATGCTTCCTGAGGACGTCCCGAGGACGTGCCGAGGACGGACATGTGGACTTGATCGGGATGTTTTGAGGCTCATGCGGGGACGTCCTGAGGACGACCTAACGTACTCAGTTGTACGTACTGAGGACGTCCTGAGGATGTCATTGTGTTGTCTGGGCACTAATACAACGCGCAAGACAAAGCACGTAACTGAATCGTCACCGAGTCAAATCAGCGCGTAACGCGCGTCGTAATTGCAGCCTCCGCGATCAACTTCAGAAACATTTTCAGAGCTAATTGCGGAGGCCACGCTCCGCTGTGCTGAGTACGGTGAACGCCACCTAGTAGTGCTTCTGCGAGAACGCGTTGGTAGTGCTTCTTGATGCCAGCGTCCCTTCGAATGCTGGCATCGAGGCGTCGTAGTGCTGAGACCACCGAAGCGTTCACTGTCGGTGCGCGTTAGTGTCATAATGCAGTACTTCTCTTTTCTGCTCGTAGGCGGCGGCACCGCCCCGAGCAAGAGCGCGGGTACACGGAGGAGTGTTAGATATATAAGGCGCGTCTGTGTAGCTCTCTGCAAATGCGTTTGTGGCGCAATGGGTTAAACGCTCGGCGATCTATCGTCGCGGACCGAGAGGTCGTGGGTTCGATTTCCAAATTTTGCATGTTTGTGGAACTTTTTCTTCTGGTTTCTTTCTTTGTATTATGTTCGTGTGACGTATTTCCGTGACGGAAATACGTCAGTGAAGTCTTGGTGGACCCCGGCATAAAACACTTTCGTGTTAAAACAGCTAATATTGCACTAACCAAGTGTATTTTACTTCGCTGCTGGCGTAAGTTTTTGGCAGCAACACGCCAAGATCGACCGGATTCGCTTTCAACTTGGCTAGCGTTAACTTGCGTCAATTCAGTTCGCTGCAGCGGCGGCGTCGGGAAATACATAAAACTTGCCAGAGCACCAGCTTCTCCTCAGTGCATGGTTGCTTCGAACCCACGTGATGGCGTTCAGCCAATGGAGGCACGATCGGCGTTTATAAATCAGACGCGCAACTCTGCTACCTTTGGTAGCATATACAGTAACTCTATTTTTTCTGAGATGCGAGCGCCATCTGCCGCTTAAGTCGGGAGATAGGCGCGACGACGGCATATGGCCTCTGAGATCGGAGGATTTCGGAGGCTATGGTAGACATCTTGTACTGCTTGTCTGTTTCGTTGCAGATCGACGGACATGTGAAGTAAAAATACAACGCGCTCCTGGCTTCCATTGCGCTGCCTATCGCACTTTCCGGACGCACGCACACATAGAATTAGGTGCCCTGTGTATGCGAAATGGAATAGCGTCCCGCACGTAAACTACGCTATCACGCTATACTAAAACTCTCTTTCTGCAAAGTTCGTTTGCGGAACGGTAACGCTATTTCCCGTAACCCCGCTATTACGCTAACGCTAAACTAAAACTGTCTATTGAGTGCGTTCGCTCTCCGTGACAGCGTGCGTCCCCGCACGCTTCCACTCGGGCATACGGCGCGCGGCGAAGATTTTATCTATACGGAACCTCACGGCGACGGCGACGACGACGGCAGAAATCCGGTGGAAGTGTCCATATAATTGCTATCGCAATAAAAAACCAGCGGAGTTTCCGAGGCCTGATAGTACGTCTCTTGACGTGATGACGCAGAAGGTGGACACTGCGATGTTTTGACGTTCGCTCCGGCTGTAGAGTACCTCAATTTTCCTGTTCCGCGGCCACTCCGTGGAGGGTGGCTTTGAATAGGATGGTGTCGCGTCTGCCGCCAAGTCTTAGCGCGTCCTCTACTGAAGTGCCCGCAGCCCACGACTTACCACGACCGGATTGGCACGGGTCGCAGTAGGATCTCACAATCAGGTGATCCTCGCTCTCCCAGAAAGATGCTCGACTACTGCGTGCACCAGTGCACGGACCACTCTATAAAATGGCTGGAGATTGTTTATACTTCAAAAAGATCCGAAAATAAGGCTTATGTGATTGGTGCATGGAAATGAAGAGGGACAAGTGGCCAGTGACTAATTCCTCACGTGTATGCAGTGTGAGACTTGTATGTTTGTTTTTTTTTTCAGCCACGTGTAACGTGTTTCGAAAATTCGAATGTACCTTCAAATGCAAAGCATTTCTTTTGCCTAGTGGGAATCAAAGTCAGAGAAAGGTCACGGACAAGGACGCGCCAATTTTGTCTCCGATAAATGTGGGCTGATCCCGGAGTTTGTGCAGCTCGAAAGGCCGCCGGACATAGTGTAAACAAACACGGCATACAGTGGAAATTATGGTACCGGACGTAGTGCAAACACCTGATATAGTGGTAATTAGGGCAGCCCGCTGCGGCAGGATGCGCGGGAACGCTGGGGTGAGTGCCTACTGCAACATGTCGTCGTTGTCATGCAGTCGTCAATCCATCATCGTCATTACATCGACTTCATGACGTTGTGATCTATCTTTCATTGCCATGTTATTGTCATCTTTCCGCCGTTTTCACTTTGTTGCTGTCACTACGTTGCCATATCATCGTCATGATGCCGTCTTCGAGCCGTCGTCATTATTCCAATGTTGTCATGTCATTGTCCACATTGCATCGTCATCACAACGTCGCCGACATGTCGCCGTGGTCGTTCCATCGTCATCATTTTGTCTTAGCAATTGCACAGTCGTCAGGCCATCGTTGTGATTCGACCGTAGTCATACATTTAACTTGACATCGTCGTCATAGTGTTGTCGTCATGCCTTCGTCTCCATATCTTTGTAATCATTTCAAAATTGTCACGCCAACGGCATTACTCCACCATCAGCACCACGTTGCCGTGACACCATCGTGGTCATGCAACCTTCCCCTCTCTTTGCACAAATTTGCGTCGTCTATATCTTTCATGGATGCTTCGCAGGACATAATCATCAGGAATGGATACTGTCATAAGTTTTCTTTCTTCCGTTTTTTTTTAGTTCACAGCGATAGCCGTTATGGGCTCACTTCCTTGGTCGTTTTAATGCCCGCTGTAGTCTTCGATGGAATCTCAAGATTCCTTGCGAAAAAGTTACGCAGAAAGAAAAAATTCTCATTGTGCCGAGAAGATTCGAACTTAAACCCAACAGATGGGCATGCAGTCTCGCTTTCTACATCTCAGCCAACCTGCCGATGCAGGGCGAGCAGTGGGGAATACTCGCCCTGTAGAGTGCTGTAAGGAGAGGGAACACAGGGCCTGCCAGGGATGTCTTAGCCAAACTGCCTGCCACTTCGTTCAAGAATAGACTTCTGCGTCCAGGTACTCAAACTAAACGTAAACTCGGCGAATGATGTGGTACCATCAAGTATAACATTCTTAATGTATGTACGACTCACAGGGAGCAGTAAGAGAGGAGCATAACGATAAAAAATTGATTATTACCGCGGTTGTGATGGAAGAGTCTGGCCTATACGCAAGGCCAGTGTCACAGCTGGGACTTCCGCCAGGAATATTGGAGTGAGGTCTGGGAGCCAAACAGAAAAAGTATCAGTTTCGTCCGAAAGGCGAAGCATTGATTGCGATAGCAAATAAGGTGACAGCATAAGAAGTAAGGATAGTAGTTTTATCAGCCGTATAAACTTGTAAATATAGGCATACTAACAAAATTAACAAGCATGGCGTCACGCGTGCACGAGCAAAGATGAACGCGTCTCACTCGATGACCACGGAAACTCCCTGTCAAAACGCTGGAGTGAGTAAGCGCGCAGCAGCAGCGAACGAATTAACCTTCCTGCTGCCGCGAAAACACAGCGCAGGGCAGACTCTGTCCCCACCACAGATGGCTTTCAAGACACGGTGGCCCGGGCAGGCGCGCGCGGCGAAACGTGCGGTCCCGGTGTTTATCAATGGGTTAAACCCGAGGGTTCATTAAAGTATTTCTCAATTATGAGGTTACACACGCGTTCGGCTGCAACGGAGAGAACGGCGTCATTGGCGGTACGACCGCAGTCCGCCGTTGTCGCTTGGGTTCGATGTCTGGAGTTTGGTCGGCGGCGTGCTTAGCAGCATTCGCCCGCCATTGGCGCTTGTGATTCTTCGAAATTAAATTGCTTCAAAATTAAATCTATTCGTTACGCAAGACAATGAATCACTCATAACCCCTTAAGTAATGGCTCATATCCCCGTAAACGCGATCTCCCCATTACGACAACAGAAGAGAAGTGAAATTCTACGTTCGAATGATTAGCGGCAACGCAGCCAGCTGTGGAAGCAGACGATGAACGCGGGAGCGATGGTACGAGGGGGTGCAGAGCACGACCGCGAGCGCAACGCGACGGGCGCCAACGAGCCAGCTGCGGAAGACGACGACGACGCTAGTGCCAATGCTGATAATGATAGTTTTCTGCACACAGTCGATTTCGCCGAGACATATAAAGCTTCGCTTAAACAAGGCAGGTTAATGCCCGTAGGTTTGAAGTGCTCTTTCGAAATGTGCGGTGACGTCGTTGTGTGTGACGTCGGTGAAGACGTTGACAAATCTTGATGTGTTTTTATGATGCTGTCGTAAGCGTTTGTTTCTCTTTAACTTCCAACACACGCCCTTTTGTTGAATGCCTTCTGCGCCGAGCCCGCTCCTTGATCAAACATTTACACATTGTTCACATGCGCAAATTCACGTAAAGTGAAGGCTAAACTGACGTATTTTCTCGACGAGTACGCCTTCTCGTACCTCTTGCGCCCATGATAACCAAACTTTTCACTAGGTACTTCTATTTGGAACAAACGAAAGATTATGTCAATTCAGTTACATGCTCATTTCAAACTATCACCCGGTTTCCATCTTAACTTATTTTCGCAAGTGATTTGAAGAGTGTATAAAAAAGCACGTAACTAAATACCTATTTAATTAAATACTTAAGAGGGATAGGGGTTATTTCAGGAGTGTTCTTTATATGCTTCGAGAAGCGTAAAAAATGTTCTGGGAAATAT
>NW_023605890.1:0-33738 GCF_013339745.2 Dermacentor silvarum
AATAGGAACGTTATAGAACACGAAAGCGAAACGTGTCTTCACAGAAGTAGTGTAATGTTTATTGCACATTGATATATAATGTCTATTGGTGTTTTGTGGCTAAAGCGCCCTTAGGCGTTGATGCACCCACGCTGACGCCTGGTGGCACGTCTCCTCCATCACGACTACCAACGTCGATGACCATGAGCAACCGTCGTGCATATGGAAGCTGCACTACGCTGCACACGCTAGCACAACGCGAAAGACGAAGCACGTAACTGACACACTAATACAACGCGCAAGACAAAGCACGTAACTGAATCGTCACCGAGTCAAATCAGCGCGTACAGCGCGTCGTAATTGCAGCCTCCGCTATCAACTTCAGAAACATTTTCAGAGCTAATTGCGGAGGCCACGCTCCGCTGTGCTGAGTACGGTGAACGCCACCTAGGTGGCGTTGGTAGTGCTTCTTGATGCCAGCGTCCCTTCGAATGCTGGCATCGAGGCGTCGTAGTGCTGAGACCACCGAAGCGTTCACTGTCGGTGCGTGTTAGTGTCATAATGCAGTACTTCTCTTTTCTGCTCGTAGGCGGCGGCACCGCCCCGAGCAAGAGCGCGGGTACACGGAGGAGTGTTAGATATATAAGGCGCGTCTGTGTAGCTCTCTGCAAATGCGTTTGTGGCGCAATGGGTTAAACGCTCGGCGATCTATCGTCGCGGACCGAGAGGTCGTGGGTTCGATTTCCAAATTTTGCATGTTTGTGGAACTTTTTCTTCTGGTTTCTTTCTTTGTATTATGTTCGTGTACATTGTAAGCTGACGTATTTCCGTGACGGAAATACGTCAGTGAAGTCTTGGTGGACCCCGGCATAAAACACTTTCGTGTTAAAAAGGGCTCGCGGGCGTTGCGTCGGCCCTCTGTCGACGAGAAACGCCGTCAACTTATCCGGGAGCAGGCTCTCTCTCGCCGTGCCAACCCTGTGTTCAAGGCAGCCCAAGGCCAGGCTCGGTTACAGCGGCAGGCAGCGGAACCCACGCTAAAAACCCGTCTTACCGAAGCCCATCGTCGACGATGGCCAGCGAACCCCGAGGCCAAAGAACGCCACACCCAGTTTTGAGGGTACAAGCTTCGCGCGCCCCCCTGTTCCGGTAGGGGAAGGCCGGCGAATTTTGTATTTTGCTTCGAATAATTGAGTAATTTGAGTAATTCACATTATATTATATAGATCACAACTCCCAACATCTACAGCGGAACCTGGATATATCGAACCCACATATAACGAATTATTGTGTATAATGAGCAGCAGTAAAATCCCCTTGAAAACTTTTGTATAACATTTTTATTTTACATATTGAATTACCTAATATCGAATTTTATTATGGACACTTCAACCAGATCTCTGCCGTCGGCGTCGTCGTCGCCGTCGCCGTGAGGTTCCGTATAGATTCCAAGGGCGGTAAAATCGTCGCCGCGCGCTGTATGCGCGAGCGAAAGCGAGCGGGGGACGCGCGCTATCACGGAGAGCGAACGCACGACGGAAAGCAAACGCGACCGTCGTGCGAGAGGCCGTGGGGTATGGGAGGGAGGGAGGCGGGCGACGCGGTGCTGCGGCACCAAATGCTTATCTTGCAACAGGTCGCAAGGGGAACTGGCCACTCCCACGCGAAGGCAAGAAAACGGGAATGGCAGCGCGGGAGGGAGGGGGGGGGGAGGGCGGCAGCTTCTACGCTGCCAACAACTGCGTTTGTACTTTGCCTGCTTCTGGCGGTCGACCGCACCGTCTCTTATTTCCACACCGCTCTGACGCTTGTATGCGCTGTGCATTCGCCGCTCAGTTTCCGTTTAATTAAGCGATAGACCCCACGAACCTTCGCCCGCTGCGGCGGCTCATCTTGCTGCCAGCGTTCTGACAGTCGTTTTCTGCGGTCATTCAGTGTGATCTATTCATGTTTGCTTGTGCGCGCTGACACCACGCTTGTTATTTCAGTTAGTAAGCGAATGTGTCCAAGTTTATGCAGCCGATAAAACTACTATCCCTACTCCGAATAGCTCTCTACTAATTTGCTGTCGCAATTGATGCTTCGCCTTTCGGGCGAAAGAGCGACTTTTCTTTTTAGCGATCCCCTTCAGATTCGTTAAATGCGGGTTCGACTGTAGTCCGTCAGAACGAAATAAGCCAGCAAGTCACATTTCGCTCAGTATTCTGCTTTAAAAAAAGCAGATAATGGCATTGGTGCTGCTGAATGAAGCAGAAGGATAGTTTATGCAAAACACCGCTGCGATATTCCCTACTCAACTGCACTCAACTGCCTCGCTAGCTGAACGATCCCAGCGCCGGATCTCTCTGGTAAGTGTGGAAGAAACTCAACGGTGCAAGGACCTCCTTCGCCAGCAATCTAACTTTCTAAAAACGTCCCTTTAACAGTCGTAGAGAATCCTAACTGCACTGCCAATTCATATTTAGCCAATTTCGTAAACAGGTAACTCCAATTTTGACGGCGGGGCTAGCCTTAATTATATTTCGAATCGGGTATGACTTCGCTGCTGTTCAGCTTATATTTCTCCGTTGCAACCTTCATTTTGAAGTAAATATCATCATCATCATCATCATCATCATCATCATCAGCCTATATTTTATGTCCACTGCAGGACGAAGACCTCTCCCTGCGATCTCCAATTACCCCTGTCTTGCGCTAGCGTATTCCAACTTGCGCCTGCAAATTTCCTAACTTCATCATCCCTACTGGTTTTCTGCCGACCTCGACTGCGCTTCCCTTCTCTTGGTATCCATTCTGTAACCCTAATGGTCCACCAGTTATCCATCCTACGCATTACATGGCCCGCCCAGCTCCATTTCTTCCGCTTAATGTCAACTAGAATATCGGCTATCCCCGTTTGTTCTCTGATCCACACCGCTCTCTGCCGGGTCTCTTAACGTTAGTCCTAAGATTTTTCGTTCCATCGCTCTTTGTGTGGTCCTTAACTTGTTCTCGAGTTTCTTTGTTAACCTCCAAGTTTCTGCCCCATATGTTAGCACCGGTAGAATGCAATGATTGTACACTTTTCTTTTCAACGACAGTGGTAAGCTCCCAGTCAGGATTTGGTAATGCCTGGCGTATGCACTCCAACCCAATTTTATTCTTCTGTAAATTTCTTCCTCGTGATCAGGGTCCCCTGTGAGTAATTGACCTAGATAAACGTACTCCTTTACAGACTCTAGAGGCTGACTGGTAATCCTGAATTCTTGTTCCCTTGCCAGGCTATTGAACATTATCTTTGTCTTCTGCATATTCATCTTCAGCCCAATTCTTACACTTTCTCGATTAAGGTCCTCAATCATTTGTTGTAATTCTTCTCCATTGTTGCTGAATAGGACAATGTCATCTGCAAACCGAAGGTTGCTGAGATATTCGCCGTTGATCCTCCCTCCAAAGCCTTCCCAGTCTAAGAGCTTAAATACTTCTTCTAAGCATGCAGTGAATAGCATTGGAGAGATTGTGTCTCCTTGCCTGACCCCTTTCTTGATAGGTAACTTTCTACTTTTCTTGTGGAGAACCAAGGTAGCTGTGGAATCCTTGTAGATGTTTGCTAAGATATTCACGTATATCTCCTGTACTCCTTGATTACGCAATGCCTCTATAACTGCTGGTATCTCTACTGAATCAAATGCCTTTTCATAATCTATGAAAGCCATGTAGAGAGGTTGATTGTACTCCCCAGATTTCTCGATTAACTGATTTATGACATGGATATGATCCATCGTAGAATATCCCTTCCTGAAGCCAGCCTGTTCTCTTGGTTGGCTGAAGTCAAGTGTTGCCCTGATTCTATTGGAAATTATCTTGGTGAATATTTTATACAATACTGAAAGCAAGCTAATGGGTCTATAATTCTTCAGTTCTTTAACGTCTCCCTTCTTATGGATTAGTATAATGTTGGCGTTCTTCCAGCTCTGGTACACATGAAGTTGTGAGGCATTGCGTATAAAAGGGCCGCAAGCTTTTCAAGCATGATATCTCCTCCATCTTTGATTAAATCTACTGTTATTCCATCTTCTCCAGCAGCTTTTCCCCTTGTCATATCTTTCAAGGCCCTTCTAACCTCCGCGCTAGTTATAGAAGGAGCATCTGTATCCGGTTCATCACTATTTTGAATGAAAGTAGCTTGGCTGTTTTGGGCAATGTACAGGTCAGTATAGAATTCTTCCGCTGCTTTTACTATGTCATCGAAATTGCTGATGATATTACCATGCTTATCTTTCAGTGCATACATCTTGCCTTGTCCTATGCCAAGCTTTCTTCTTACTCATTTAATACTGCGTCCATATTTTACGGCTTCCTCAATCTTTCCCACGTTATAATTTCGAATATCCCTTACTTTTTTCTTGTTGATTAGTTTTGACAGTTCAGCGAATTCTATCTGATCTCATGAGTTGGACATTTTCATCTTCTGTCGTTTCTTTATTAGTTCCTTTGATTCTTGGGAAAGCTTACCTACTGGTTGCCTTGGTGCCCTACCTCCCACTTCAATTGCTGCTTCTGAGATCAACCTAGTTACGGTTTCATTCATTACCTCTATGTTGTCTTTATCTTCCTTTTCTAAAGCTGCATATTTGTTTGCAAGCACCAGCCTGAATTGGTCTGCTTTTACCCTTACTGCCTCTAGGTTGGCCTGTTTCCTCTTGACTAATTTCACTCTCTCTCTCTTCAAATTGAGAGAAATCCTAGACCTCACTAACCTATGGTCACTGCATTTAACCTTACCTAAAACTTCTACATCCTGCACTATGCTTGGATCGGCAGAGAGTATGAAATCTATTTCATTCCTTGTTTCTCCATTAGGGCTTTTCCAGGTCCACTTCCTGTTGCTGCGCTTCCTGAAGAAGGTATTCATTATTCGGAGCCTATTCCTTTCCGAGAATTTTACTAACATCTCTCCTCTTGCATTCCTAGAATCGATGCCGTAGTTGCCAATTGCTTGCTCACCAACCTGCTTTTTCCCCACTTTTGCATTGAAGTCGCCCATGACTATAGTATACTGAGTTTGCACCTTTCTCATTGCTAGTTCAACATCTTCATAAAACTGTTCTATTTCTTCATCATCGTGACTAGAGGTTGGGGCATAGGCTTGTACTACCTTCATTTTGTACCTCCTATTCAGCTATATTACGACGACTGCTACCGTCTCAGTAATGCTGTTGAATTCATCAATGTTGCCCGCTATGTTGTTATGCACTAGAAATCCTACCCCGGATTCTTTCTTATCTGGAAGACCTCTGTAACAAAGGACGTGGCCGTTAGTCAGCACTGTGTAAGCCTCACCAGTTCTTCTAGCCTCACTAAGGCCAATAATATCCCAGGAAATGCCTGATAATTCTTCAAATAGTCCTGCTAAGCTAGCCTCACTCGAGAGGGTGCGCGTGTTGAACGTTGCCAGGTTCAGTTTCCATTGGCGGCCTGTCTTGACCCAGAGATTCTTAGCACCCTCTGCCGCGTAGCAGGTCTGACCGCCGCCTTGGTCAGGTGCTCCGCAGCCACTGGGAACTGAGGGCCATGGGTATATTGTCGGAGTCATGAGGGAGATAGTGGCCGAATACTGCACCAGGGAGGCCAATTCCTGTTCTGGTGAGGGAATGACTTTGATGAAGCTTAGTGGGCCTTCCTAGTTTGGTTGCACCTGAACTAGTATAGCCCCACTAGCTCTCGGCGATATATTTTTTTTTCTTGCCGGTGTCAGGCACCACTCCATGCCTGAAGATGTGGTGGACTGGAGTAGGATTCGAACTTACGACCTTCAGATTTGAGGCCGGGTATTCTACCTCTGCTCCACGCCACCGCTCTTATATATATAATATATAAATCATGAATGGGTAATTATTTCTTCTTAGACAACCTGTGAATTGGGATTTGTCAAGCAGTTTTTGCTCATGTTTGGAGGTAACCCAACCGAATAGGTCAAGATGCGCTATGCACTTGGTGGCATTTTTTAAAAATTTGTTCAATCGGAAGAATTCACGCAGAAAGTCATCTAATAGTTGTCTAACCATGTGTAAGTATTGTGGTACTTGCTCATCTCCACGCAGCCCGATGTCATTATCAATGTTAAGAAACTTGATCCGACCAGTATAAACCCTTATCAATCCTTATCCGTCGCTCTCAACTTTATCCGACTAGATTCAATTCTTATCAAATCTCATCGTTTGTTGCAACCTTATCGGAGTCGATCCGAGCCTTATAAACCCTTTTATTGGTCGGTACCAAGCTTATCACAATTGATCCGGTCTTTATCAACCCTAATCTGTTCTTATCAACCTTATCGGACACGATATTACCCTTATCAACACTTATCGGGCCTTATCTACCTTACCTTAAAGCCCTTATCGCTCTGTAGCACTTTATCCATCTACGTCGAACCATTATCAAACGTGATGACACCAATATAACCGCTCATCACTGCTTATCATCCTTATGAACTCATTGACCGTTTATCTGTCAGTATTGCGCTACGCGGAGTGCATGAGCCTTCAGAGATCGGTGGCATTTTGGTCGGTGAAGGAACGCCCCAACAGAAGGTGCATCACGCGACCACCGAAACGCATTACGGATGCGACGTGTTAGGCATGACCGCTTTACAAAATCGGAATTTTCCTAATTTCTGCAATGCTCCAAGTCGGCTCTACATGTGGTCCTGTAGATGGCTTTTATTACAGCATTACCAAAACTTTCAAGAAAGCCTTCATAGAAACTGTTCTCCTTTGACATTTGTAGCGGCCGGTACAGCACATTCATATGGTTCAGATGTATTCACCTTCGGCAAGCGTAGGTGTTTAGCCCAGCGGGTAAGACGCACGGCTTCTGAGCGTAGGTTCGCAGGCTCCCCACCGCCGAGTTTTGTCTTTCAAATTTATTTTCTTTCCTACATTAATTTCTTTATAGTGATTCGTCTTACGAGACAGACGTACGGACGCACGAACGGGTTTCCTCGTTGGATAAGCGTAGAAATGCTTACGTATTTCTGCGCTCTCTTCCCGACTAAGCGCAGAAACTAAGCGCAAATCTTTCTTCACAACTAAGCGCCCGTTTAAACTGCTGAGGTATACTTCGGCAGTGCAAGCGGGCGCTTATAGTTGTGAAGTACGGCTCCCGGGTTACCCCGATTTTACAGCGTAAGCTGTTATCGGCTCATTCTCATAGCCCCTTCGTTTGCAATGGTGTCCGCCGCCGACGCAGGTGACCGTAACCGCTTTCGCCGAAAATGAGAAACAATTCGCAGTTTCGTCCTGAAGACGAAGCATCGATTGCGATATCAAATTAGCAGAGAGCTATAGGAAGCAAGAATAGTAGTTCAGTCGGCCGTATGAAGTTGTAAACATTCTCTTACTAACTAGATAGACAGGCACGGTGTCGCGCGAGCACAGGTAAACATGAACACATCTCGCTCGATGAGCGCGGAAACTCGCTGTGAAAACGCCGGAGTTAGAAAGCGCGCTAGCAGCAACGGGCAAATTGACCTCCGCGCTGTCTCTTGTCTCGCTTCAAACGCGAACTATAAACGTCGAAAGCACAGCGCATACGAAGCTACCGGCACTCGGCGCCTGCACTTTGTCCCCATCGCAGATCGCTTTGTAGATAAGGCCCGCACGGGCGCGCACGTCACCCACATCGCAGATCGCTTTTAAGGCACGGCGGCCACGCGCCCCCGATGTGAGCAGCAGCCGACGGAGCAGAACGCAACCCCCCTCCCTTTTGCGTCGCCTCGGCCCCGTGCCTCGCGCGCGCAATAAGACCGCGCCCTTCCGACCTGCCTTCCTCCCTCGCGTTATCTACATTGAGCCACGATTATTACACCAGGTAAAACGCCATGTCGCAGATGCACAGGTAACGCAGATAACAGTACAAGGCAGTTAGAGAAGGTTTGAAAAAAATAATAATAAATAATAATAATAATAAATAATAAATAATAGAGATGGTTTCGCGGCAGCGGCCCGAGCGCTCATAGCGGCGCTGCAAACAGGAGAGAGAATAGAGTGTTTTAGTTTAGCGTCTTTACGGTCCGCTCCGCTCCGAGCTGCCCCACTAAGCCACAGCGGAGCGGCGGGCGATTTTCACGTTTTAGTTGTGCGTTTAGGGTAGCGGAGCGGACCTTTCGTAGTTACAGCGCCCTCTGGCCAAATTCATCGCAGTGAAACAAAATAAAAAAACCACTTATACAAAGTAAGACGACTATATATAACTTATTTGTTCATGAAGTATCTAGACGGGTGCTTGTGATGCGTTACCGGTCCATTTTATCGAGTGGAAAATGAAGTGTCGACTTGGTGAACGCCACGTGATAGCCAGCGAGTTTGCATTTCGAATCAAATCAAATCCTTTCTGACGCCAATGCGCTGGCGACGTTTTGGGTAGCTGAGCTGTTCACTTTATTTCCTTAAAGAAATAGTTCGAGGTGTATTACATAAGTTATTAGTGCTCGCACGACTAGTGCTTCGATTCAAGGTGCTTCGATGCACGCGCGAGAGAGGGCGCGTGCATCGACCACACTCGCTAGCGGAAGACGGCAGCAACGCTCCGCTTAGCCAGATTGTAAGCGGACCGTGTTTCTCGCTCCGCTAGCCCACTAGCGGCTACGGGGAGGGCGCATGCGCATTCGTGCTTCCGCTGCGCTCAGCAGCTAAGCGGAGCGTAAAAACGCTAAACTAAAACTGCCTAATAAGGCGCGTGCGCTCCGTCATTTTCATACCGCGGAACTACCGTGGCGCCCCCAGCGGAGTATGCAGCTATCGCACCACCTGTCGGGCGCGCCGCTCCGGAACCTAGAGGGAAGGGGGAGCGTAGGAGAGGAGAGAGAGGGGGAGGGGACGCGCATGCGCTGTGGGGGTGTGGGACGCGGGCGCCGATCCGTAGAGGATTCCTGGAGGAGAGAAAGGGGGGCGCGTAGGAGAGGAGAGAGAGGGGACGTGTATGCGCTGTGGGGGTGTGGGACGCCACGGGAGGGAAGGACAAAGCCGCCAGCAAGAAATTCTTCGCATTTAAAAAGAAGTTTAAGGAGCTGTATACAAGAATGCTAGAAAAATATATAGTTAGGGACACAACCTCATTAAAGCAAGCTGGATAGTTGTCTATCAATCATCGTCATGATCATTAGCATCGTATCCTCCCACTTGTCTTTCGATGTGATATACGTGCCGTGTAGCGTCTTTATGTGCACCCTTTGCGCTGCAGTAGCAAATTATTGTACCATGTGGTTGCCGTGTAGCAGTTGCATAGGTAGCGTTTCAAGGTAGATAGAGAAGTCTTGAGGAAGACAAGAAGAATATGGAGATGCATAAATATTGAAATAATGAAAAACATGTGATTAATTCAAGCGGGCTAGGTGACTGTCACCGTTTCGTTTAAAGGAGATGTCATTATATGATAGTCATCATCATTAGCATCGTATCGTGTCATTTGACACGATACGTAGCGTAGCTAGGTTAAGTACAAAATTTGCTTTGCAGTTCGGTAATATTCCACCACGTGTCCCGACATGTAGCGGCTGCATATAACAGTTGCATGCTGCATGGAGCTCGACCTGGTTAACTCAAGCAGGCTAGGTGACTGTTTGTCACCACCCCGTTTCGAAGATGCCAATAAACCATCAGCATCATCAACAACATCAACAACGTACCGTGCCACATTTCAAGGGATGTGAGACGTGCGCCACGTATTCTGGATACCTCTTCGGTACACGTTATGCTTCTTCGCAAGGTACGAATCATTGCTGAAGAAGCGAATCATAGAGCTACGCGCGCGGCTGTAACCAGGCAACAACGCGCTCAGTAGACCGCTGCGCAGAGAGTAGTACAACCCGCAGCTCGCCATCGACGCTAGGCGGAGAGTTCATGCACACTAAACATTTTAACACCCTGAAGGGTGTAAATCAGTTTGTCGCCAGACGGACACCCTAAGGTTGCTGTTTCCTACACCCTACAGTTGGGGTGCTATTATAGCACCCTAGTAGAAGGGTGTCCAGCGAAAATTATGAAGGATGTTAGTCCTCATTAACACCCATTTTTATAGGTGTTGAAAGGGTGTACACCCTTTTATTTCTACAGTACACTGAAGGCAGGCTCAGCTGTACATGCCTTGAATTACGACTATATAGAGCGATCCACACATAATTCGTGTGTGCCAGAAGGTTACAGTTCAGCTACCAAACACGGCGTCCTATAGCCAAGCTTGAAGCTTCGATAGGCATACACAACATTTATATGTGTGGATCACAATAAATATTAGTAATTCAGGGCCAAACCTGTCTTCACTGCACAAATGCAACATAGCAAATTATAACTTCTGAGCGTGTATATCTACATCAATGGTTATTACAATTTACATATCCATATAAAATGTAATACAGACAAGCAAGACATATGTGATACTGCATTTTCAAGGAAAGTAAATATATTTATTCCATGCTAGAATACATAACCACATAATACATAAATAACAACCTAAAACGCGCAATCACCAAATACATTTGTAAATACACAAAAATTTACATTTCCTACAAAAGTGATTTTTTTTACATATAACTGATCAAACCTGTCCTATATACAGGGTGTTTCAGTTAACTTGGGACAAACTTTAAAAGTATGCAAATGCTCCGTAGGTGGACAGAACCAAGGTAATGTTGTTTGCCGTCGCTTGGGGATACTCAGACTATTTTTCGTATTCCGCCTAATTCGATAATTAGACTTATTTTTTATTCAACTTTTTCAATTATTATAATTAGATGACAAGTGTCAATTAGACAATTGTATAGAGCAACATGAGAAACTCCCGATACAGCTTTCTGTTGCTCAATATGTGCAACACCAAAGTGTTTTTCCAAGCGTGAAAGATGCCCACGAATACACGTAAAGTGCCTCGAGCGGCCAGTCGCACGACAATTTTGCGTGTATTCGCGGGCTTGTTTCACGCTCGGAAAAACCATTTTATGTTGCACGTGTTGAACAACAGAAAGCTGTATCGGGAGTTTCTCATGTTGCTCTATACAATTGTCTAATTGACACTTTTGATCTTGTTATTATAATTGAGAAGTTGAATAAATAATTATGTCTAATTATCTAATTAGGCGGAATACAAAAATAGTCTGAGTATCTCCGAGCGACGGCAACCAACATTACCTTGGTTCTGCTCAGCTACGTAGCATTTGCATATATTTAATGTTTGGCTTAAGTTAACTGAAACAATCTGTATATATGGTAAAACTAAAACAGCCCGAGTTTGGTGCCACATAAAGGAATAAATTTTCAATATTAAATTTCATGTACAAAAATTCTAGTTTTGGTGGCCTTGAAAAAATATATTGCAAAGGTCAATTAGGGAAGTAAATGAAATGCAGAGCAAGCACACAAGAAACACACCTGTTATTTTGTACACCAATGTCATGGCAAGTCATTGTGAAAAGTTGATTCGGAAAGTCGATTTAAAGCTTGACTGGCCAACATTTTTAATATACTGAAACAAAGTATGCTCCACACATGAACTGGCTTTAAATAAGGTTTGATCCAGGAGCATCATGATGAATTTTCGCTCCTCAACAAGGTTCCTTAAGCAAGAAAATATTTTTCGCGGCTAAATGATTTTTTTTTTCAAACGTAAATAGAGTTCTCTGAGCTGAAAATGCTGCGTAGCAGATTTTCCAATTACAATTCTGGTTTCCTTAAATTTTTGTAATGCGAAAGCACTGCATGGTCTGTTGTAAAATATCTTGCTTGAAAATGTTTTTTTTTTTTTCTACTGCAAGACAAAAGCCTAAATACGCCACATTTATTACTGTTTAGGTGCGAAGTGACGTATCAATGGGGGCCTTATAAAAACAAACCACTCTCCATTAAGGTACTCTACTGCCCACATGCGGATGAAGTTAATATACATTGCCAATTTCTAAATTATATGTACTTGGTGCAATAACGGAAGATTAGGGCTTGTAGCACGTGAATACATCAATGAGCAAATAATGTTTAATAAATCAGCCATATTCTGGTTACTGAATGAAGCTTCAAATGTGTGAGTTCACATTGTTTAAACACAGGCCATCATGCATGAGCCAGTCATGCATAAATAAATGTTAAACAGCACGCTTAATATTCTCCAACAAGAAATTATTGTATCAAACAGTATCAAAATAATAAACAGCATATATTATCTGATTCAAATTAGAATAAAGTGTATACATTTGAGCTCCAAAATTGTAATTTATGCAGGAAATCACCTTTAGCTTTCATAAAAGCGAGAATACTGTTCATGGTTAACCAGAAGGAACAGGGACTCCATTGTCTGAGCATCTTGACCATAAGTGCAGTGGATGGCTGTGCTGGAATCCTACTTCCTGCATTAGCAAAATAACAACAGAATCATGAGAGTTGACTCTACATTTCATTACGGTCCTATACACTGTGGGGAATTTGATAAGGCAACAAACTTCTGAAAACAACACTCCTAATTATTGTGACCGAACACAAAGCACAGCTTAATTGGGCATGACAAATGAAAGGTAGGCAAAATTTAGTTTTCAAATTTAGAAACCTCGATCACTAAGTCATCGTGAATACAAAATGGCATAGAAGCAAAAATAAATATACAGTAGCCTTTTCACCATGGAAAAATAAGAGCATAAAATGTAAGGACACTACCAAAGACATCTCTCAGCAATTGACATTTCTCCAGGAGCATGGATGTGACCACAATATAAAACTCACAATATAAAATCGCCAATGTAGTTGTGCATTACACTTCAGAAGCACACCAGCAGAAGACTTTATGGGAGAAGACACAATAAGACTGCTATGCTCAAGGCATGAGAAAATATTTCTTTTTAATGCAACATTTTTACACTATGAGACGAAGAGTACTATTGTACAGGAGAGAGTGCACAACAGATGAAAATGAAGAAACCCCCAACGGCGTTCTCACCTGCCCTGCATTACAGTAGCAAAGCAGTACTTGCATCCAGCCCAACAGTGTCCAACTCTCCACTGCAGTCTATAAGGCCTTTTCTGTATACTTAATTATTTTTATTTATTGTTGTGTATTTCTTTACTGACTGAGTAATAATCAGTGTTTCAGCATATTTACCTGGAAAATATAGAAAGTCCTGTCAACTATTTTTTGCCCTTGTTCCAATGTGTTAGCTCGGCAATACGCTGACAAGTACTATTCCCTTATTTATACTTACAATCCTTCCTGATGCTCCGAATTTCTACTTCACGCTCTGAACAGTGACGTACGTCCTTCTACTCAGTTTATGTTGCCTTCCTACAATTTACATGGTCCTTCATATTGTAGCTGCTCAACTAGAGCCTAAAATTTTCTGCCGTCTCCTAAAAGCACCATCTTTATTGGATAACATATCCTACGTTTCCCCCTCACTGTGGGGGAGTTTATTTAAGTGCTGACCTATTTAATAGACCGCAGTGCCACAACAATTTCTCAACCTGTGTTGCCACTACATGCATGAGTCACAATGGCTGCAAATTGGCTCCCCGCCCCACCCTCTCTGATTCAAGGTCACTCTCGCTCCTAAATGTACATTTTGCCACCTGGAGAATATCCAAAAGCATTGCATCCACGTGAAAAGTGCTCCTGTTAATCTTTTTTTCTCCTCCTGTAACAGCTGTGTTAAATGAAACATGCTTGCGGTTTTCATGAGCAGCTCAGTAAACGAAAAAGGCACATGGTTTGCTGAAAAGAGGTTTTCAACTACCATAATCCACGGTTTCTTGCAATTTCTTGAATTACCTTGCAGTCTAGATAGCAATCAAGCACATTTTGATTTTGATACTGTTTTCAAAGCAGTAAGAACAGCCGAAATTTTAAGGTTGTGATAATTATGTGAGAATTAAAGGTAGAGGAGTTTGATGCAATGAGGAAATAGGCGCATTGCAGAGGGTAAACAAATATTCCTTTCCCACAAATAAATTGGTAGGAGGAGGGTAATTTGAAATGAGCACTGAATGCACAATACAGAATATGATGCTGAAATGCCCCAATCTGTGAATATCCTTGCACTAAAGAAAAACTTCACTATGAAAGGCAATAATGAAATTGCAAGTATATACTTCGGAATACCAGTCATATCTGCAATGTGAACTGTACCATCAGCAATATCTAAAAACTGCACACACACAACTGCACACACACAACTGCACAACCTAAGGCTGCCAAAGGAGCCTCACAGTACTAAATGGTCACTTGGCTCAGAATATTAGACTACACGCCTATATCGACTTACAATCTTGTCTTGTCTGAAGGCAAACTTAAGTGACTTGCCTCTGATGGGTTTCTGATCGAAAGCACAAAGGCTGGGAATTGTGAGGCTGTCATCTAGATGACCTGTAAGAAATATCATTTTAAGTTCCACATAAACATATGCTACCAGAACGAGAGAGAAGATCACTAGCAATAAAGCTGATTTTGCTTTGCAAGAGAAAAATCAAAGTATGGACTCGGTACAGCTTACTGAGAAAAAAAAACAAGCCTCATACCACAGATGTTACAGTGAAAGTTCATTGCATTGAAATTTCCACACACATATACGCTTGCCTGCTCATACACTGTTGACAGGGCTTTTCCAGCGGTATTTCCATTGTTTAATACTTCTTTTAGTGCTCTCTAAGTTTATTACCAGCTATGAAAGTGGCTGCAAGATTTCTTAAGTTGAATGTAATGAGTAATCTTAGTGCCACATTGCAAATCTATACTCGATCACACTAGTGACTTGCACTACTATGCTGGCTACAAATAGTGTGAATGAAACAAATTTGATTAATTGTGTTTCGTTGCCAATTCTGGCCAAACAGCACCAGAGAGTCATACAATTCAGTGGCAACACCGTGGTAAATGCAAGTGGAATGCGTTAGAATGTCGCAACTCCTTGCAGGGCTCAAATCCATTATTTAAACCATGGTCACCACATTGCAAAGTGTTGTTCAACAGGTCACTTTACTCAAGTCCTGCCCTTTCGAGGAGCGACGTCTTACACACACACACACGCCTGCACCACATGACTCGCTTTCACCAATTTACCCACACATACGCTTTTTTTTACACTTTGACACTCCTACTGATAAAGCATAAAAAAACTTTTATGGCACTCACTGCAACGTTCTCAATCTAAACCTCAAGCTAATCACATTCTCGAGTGCCTGGGCATGCCTTATAAATTCCATTTTTACAAATTATATTTGGGCTATAAGGGACAATTTTCGAAGGGCATGCGAACCACCCAGAGAACCCTAAAGCTTAGCACTTCATATCTTCAAATTATTAAGAGTTGCTGAAACCAATTGCTATATACGCGGAACATCGCAAATAACCAGCTATTCACAATTTAAGCAGTTGTCTCCTTGAATTGGGGAGTGTTACATGTCAAAATAACAGTGTGATTAGGGGGCACGCGATAGCGGGGGATTCTGGATTGATTCTGACCCCCCAGGGGCTTTTCAACGCGCCCCCAATGCACAGGACACGGGCGTTTTTGCATTTGTAGGCAAAACGTTTTTTGTGCGGGCGAAAAGCGGCGCCAGCATTTCGCCCGCCGCCGCCTCCATAAGCAGTTGCCTACTTTAAGGAAATGTGGGCTAACCCAAGGCATACGTTTCACGGTCGAAATTAGTGTAATCGTGAAACACACTTTCCGGATTTCTGATTCATGTATTTATGCTGTTGATGAAACGTTTATTTCACAATAAAAATCAAGGAAGTTGATTCATCAGTGTAGAGGAGGGAAAAAAGGAGGAAACTTACACCTTCCACTGGTCCTTCGGCGCCTCCATATAACCCAGGGTGGCTTCCAGGGTGGCTCGACACCAAACTCGGTTTTCAGGGCGGGGACAGCCGCTGCACCAATTTTGAAGAGGTTTATTGCGTGTAAAACTACCGACCTTATGCAATACACACACGCACACACAAGTACGCGCGCCCACGCAAAAAGCTCACACAACACGTACGCGCGCGCACGCACGCGCACAGACAAAGCGCTCAAAGAACACGCACGGACGTGCGTGCACAGAGACCCGCATACAAGCACGCGCGCACACGCAGAGCGCTCGCAAAACACGTACGCGCGCACGCAGAGTACTCACAAAACACGCACTCAGGCACATACAAAGCGCTCACAAAACACGCACGAACGCACGCACGCGCCAGCGCCTATGGACCCGCATACAAGCACAAGCGCACATGCAAAACGCTCGCAAAACAGCAACGCGCGCGCGCGCACGCACGCATGCAAAACACTCACACAACAGGCACGCGCCCACATACAAAGCGCTCACAAAACACGCACGAACGCACGCACGCACGCGCAAGCACATAGAGACCCGCATACAAGCACGCACGCACACATACAAAACAGTCAAAAAACACGCACGCACGCACACACAAAGCGCTCAGAAAAAACGGACGGACGCACTCACGCAAACGTAATGCGCTTACAAAACACGTACGTGCGCGCTCACACACATACAAAGAGAGAAAGATAACCCAAAACCTGAAGGAAGGCGTCCGGCAAGCAGCAGCAGCAGTACGCGAGCGCGCCAGGGAGAGCCAATGTTGCGCCGGTACTTAAGAAGGCCAGTCGTCACTTCTTTTTCTACACGATACAAAACGAACAACCGTGTTATAAGCCGCGCTGAACTAGCAAGAACACCACATTTACGATAGTTCAAGCGCTCAGAAACAAAGCGGGATTATGCAGGCGCACCACGTCCGACGTGGCCACAGAAACGTTTGTCACACGAGGGCAATCGAGGTAGCCATCTTGCCGTAGTAGTGCGTGCAACTGCTTTTGACCTTACATTTGTGAATTATGATGGGATCACAATAAGATACTTCTACAGCCAACAATAATACGTAATCAAATAAAGAAACACCAAATGAACGGACACTTGCCTGAAACTTTCCATACTGACAGTAGTATACCGACCGCCGACACCGGGAACGTAGCAACTGCTCGTATCTGCCTGCGTGGATCCATCTTCCAGCGCGTGCGAAGGCTTTGAGTTGAGGTGGGGCACGATTAATACACAACGCACGGACCACGTCTCTGATTAGACCGCACATAAAACCAATGACACGTTTAAAATTATTTCCCAGAGCGCGAGACGTGAACAAAGACAAAAAAGAGACAAGCATCTTTTGAAGCAAGAGCAAATGAGGTGACAAACAACTTCCGCCTTCCCGCCCTGCCGCGTGCCGGGTTGTCTAGGCAACGATACAGCGTCGTAGCGTCAGTTCCGGTCGCTTTTCATTCGGAGGGCGCAGCCGCGTAAATCGCGCTGCGCCGAACTCAGTCGAACTACAAAAATTATCTGCCGCTGCCCATTTATTCTCACAGGTTTGCTTGTTGGCGTGGCCGCCTGCTTGCTGCCACTTCGTTGTGGTCTCTAGCTGTAGCGGTGAGCTGGGAGTTGCGAATACGTTTCGTGTCGAGCGTTACGTTTTCTTGTTTGTTTGTTTGTTGTTTTTTTTTTTTTTTTTTTGACGAGGTCGGGCTGCATCACTGTGAGTGCAGCGCACAAATCGTGACCGTGAGCGAGCTGATCAGCGCGCTTGTACAGGTACGATCAAAATACCGGCTGCATCCGATCAAGGAGACCATGCCAGGTGACAGCATAGTCTCAGCGAGATCATGCCTCGATAAGGGCGCTACATTATTGGTCGTGCCACGTGTGAGGCACAAGCATTCACATCACTCGTGGGCGTCTGCGAAAGGAGTGACAGTTGTGCTCTTCCGCAGTACATGTTTCGGTTTCAATTTTTTTCCATAGTCCGGAATTCATTACACTGAAGCAATAAGCGGCATCAGTTCTTGGCATTCAAAGAACCATTCATGAACTATATCGATGATGGGCTTCAATTAAATAATAAGGATCGTCTGACTTCGCTGGTTGACAAGTGAATTAGCCAAATTTTTATGCTTGCGTGTCTAATTACTACCTCGAATCGTTTAAAAAGACATCTCACCGGGGTTCACCACTTTTGTTGGGCTGTTAAGGGCACCGCTAAATTCCTGTAAAATGTTGCAAGTTGCTTGCACGTTTTTATTCTACTGCGGTTTTATTAAAAGTGTCTAATTACACTGGAGTATCACAGTGAGCACTAAACCTAATGATATTTAATGAAATTGCAAGTGAATGTGTGTACTTTTCGAGGTAATACATTTTGGCGTGCCCGTCACACCTGAAACATCAGTATCTTAGAAAAAAATGCTATACATAGACACATGGCTCATTGCGCGGACGTATACGCGTTCTTATGCCAGATTTATGCCTGCATATTTGTGTTCAACACCCTTGAGACGTCGATTTAACACCCTTCTTTGAGCAACTTCACACCTTATGTGTGGTATACACCCTTATGATAGGGTGTTTTTAATAAAATGGGTGCTCTAAGGGTGTGCATGGGGGTGTAAATGCGCAAAACACCCATTTTAGCACCCTTAAGGGTGTGAAAATGTTTAGTGTGCAGATTGTTCTAGTGAAAAATTGAAAGACACTTTTAAATTCCAAAGTGTGTTCGGCGAAAGCCTGTGGCCATTCGACTGACTATATCATGTCTTTATTTTATTTTATTGCGATAGCAATTATATGGACACTTCAACCGGATTTCTGCCGTAGGCGTCGCCATCGTCGTCGCCGTCGCCGTCTTCCGTATAGATTCCAAGGGCGATAAAATCGTCGCCGCGCGCTGTAGGCGCGAGCGAAAGCGCGCGGGGGACGCACGCTATGACGGAGGGCGAACTCCCCCTCGCGCTATCACGGAGAGCGAACGCACGGTGGAAAGCAAACACGACCATCGCGCGAAAGGCCGTGGCCGTATGGGAGGCAGGGAGGCGGGGCGGCGCTGTGCTCCGGCACCAAAGGCGTATCTTGTGACAATCTCCCACGCGAAAGCAAGAAACGGGAAGAAAGGGGGAGGGGGGGGGCAGCTTCTCCTCTGCCAACAACTTCTCATCTGCCCTTTGCCCGGCGGTGCCCGTCGCCCGCACCGTCTCTTATCTCCACACGGCTCTGACCTTTGTATGCGCTGTGCATTCGCCACTCAGTTTCCGTTGAAGTGATAGACCGCGCGAACCTGCGTTTGCTGCCAGCGTTTTGACAGTCGTTGGCTGCGGTCATTCAGTGTGATCTATTCATGTTTGATTGTGCGCGCTGCCAACACGATTGTTAATTCAGGTAGTAAGCCAATGTGTCCAAGTTTATGCAGCCGATAAAACTACTATTCCTGCTCCGAATAGCTCTCTACTAATTTGCTATCGCAATCGATGCTTCGCCTTTCGGGCGAAACTGCGACATTTTTTGTGCATGACACTCCCAGTGGAATAAATTGCTGAGAGAGTGTAAGGGGGAGAGGCCACAGCTGTGGCGGCGCAACTGTTTCTCTGCGCCGCTGTGCCATTACGTGATTGCTGCGAGAGTGTGAGGGGGAGAGGCCACAGCTGGCACCGTTCCAGGGAACGGACGGACGGTCGGTCGGACGCCGCGAGTATAAGCCATTAAAGGCTTTCGCCTTAAATTGAAGCGAAGTGACTTCTCCGCGAAGTAGTGCGTGGGGCTGAAATTGGAGCTACTCTTGAGCCGCTCCTCCAGCTTACACTGCGATTGCGCGGTGTTTACCGCGCATGCCTGTGTCTTTTTCAATCGATAACTTGTTTCGCGCTTCTTAATTTCTACGATAGAGAAGGGACATAACGAAGGTGAGTTAATACTAAAGATTCAGACAGAGCAGGTAACTACAAGGATGAAATTCACTGGCGTATTGACACATCTGCCCTTTGAGGGTCACTTGTCGCTACATTTTTTTTACCTGTAACTGACCCCAGTTTCTTTCTGTCCGCAGAAATTGAAAAGCTCTAGTGAGATCGCCACCGCCATGAAAGTCATGCTGGCAGCATCGGACAGGGCTCGGCTCTACAGCGAAGCCTACTTCCGGCTGAAAAGAAGGCTCTACATGCACCTCGTTCAGACGAATTGCAGGACTGCAGAGCAAGGTTTGTGAAGGGCACTGTAGCATACAACAATTTGAAATCATATAATTTCTAATCTTATAAACTGAGGTCAAAGCAATGCATCTTGAGCAGTTTTCGGAAGTTATTCTACTAACACATCTTAGCTATTGCATTTTGCAATATGTAGCAAAATGAAAGTGCAGTCATCTGCAAAGGAAAGGACTAGTAATCATTTGGCTGCTAATCATTCGGAAACAAAAGACGGAATATTTTGACGGGCGAAGCATATATAATATGCTAGGGAAAATGCACTATCATTTAGTACAACAAGATTGGCGCGAGGTCAGTTGTTTGCCGCCATAGAAGGATAGACAAACGAGCTAGTTTTTATATATTCACTCTACTGAAGCTCGCGGAAAGGCGCGCAATACGAAGATAGAAAGGGAAAAAAGCTTTCCATATTGGTATTTATCTGAGCCGCTGTACTTGTAACACGTCGGGCAGCGCTTTTGGACCGAGACGGGACAAGTGCCCCAATCGAAATTTGTTCGCTTTTGCACTACAACGTCCTCTTCCATGCCTTAACATGGGCTGAGACTTTTCATATTTTTCGTTGTACTCCCCCCGCCTTTGTATCGGTGATGTCCATCATCAGTCTTGAACTGTGCACATTATTATTAACTTTAAGTTCTCGCGACAAGGAAGAAATGGCCGAGCCCTGTAGTGGCCCATGGCGCAGTCTGCCGTACTGGTGGCAAGTCAGTGTCACGTGGAAAACATCAGCTTTCTGTGCACCTTCACCAAATACAAAAGCTCGTGCGTTTTAACCAGCCTATGCAACCAATGGAACGAAATCATTCAGGACTTTGCGAAAATTTACAACTAATGTAGCGGTAATGACTTTCGCCACAGCATGAGTTTCTGGTTCTTCTTTGTCTCTGCGTCTGACATGGTTCAATACAAAGACCTCTCTCTAGGACATCTCACCGCTCAACTAGTTTGACCTGCCATCGACCATGTGTTTTCGAAAACCTGTGACGCCCTTCTATCGGCATGCAGCTTACGCACAATCTCGACAGTCCCTAGACAGAGATCACGCGGCTGCCTATCTCCTTGGCCACTCTATGTGGTGTACGCTGCAAACTTCAATACCCTCACGAAAAAAGTGCTGCCTTTCGTCTTTCGAGCTCGCCCGTATTAGTGCTACCATTGCTATATCAATATCGCTTCCGAAAGTTTTCCAGTTAATCATTTTAACAAACCAGACGACACGGCTATTTTCCTCCCCACTACCGTCTGTTTTATTTAATTTGGTATGGCAATACGCCTGTCTTTATTTTAATAAATGGCGCCGCTATTTATAAAACGAACTGCTGGCAAGTCTGTCTGCTTTCAACGTCCTCCTACAATGCCATTCTTAAGCGTAAGTAAATTTGCTCATTACTATCATCACTTCCTCCGTGCTTTGTTCATCTTATTGCTTGAACAAAGTTTTGAGGAGTTGAAGCAGTGATACGAAGTCTTTAGAGGTTTTTCATTTCGTCGCCCTTCTGGAACATTTTAATTATTCAGGAATTTTATTTTTTAGCCATGTATTATAAGTAATCTATCTACACTACATGTTCGCATTCGTGACAATGAAAGCACGGAAAGAAGCTGTAATGCAAAGTGCTAATCCAGTGTTCTTAAGCAGCATTGTGTCTTGTAGGTTTTTAAAGGCCACGAAAATACACCAGCACCTCCTGCTTGCAACTTTCTTGAAGCTTCACATCTTATCAACAGCAATTATTTTCTGGGTGTACAAAAGTGGAAGTTAAGCAGAACGTAAACTTTACTTGTTAACCAGAATACTAGCAAGTTCCTAAAATTATGCGAAGGCTTAAAACAAATGAATGTGATATTTATGAAAAAACTGTTTACTCGTTTGCCGTTTTTTTATTACGTTCGACGTAAAATCTGCAAGGTGCCTAAATCGTCAAGATTTATTTAATTTAAGGAACATTGAGGTCACTTATGTAAAACCGGCATTGGTGCCAATTGATACCTCACACATTTTCTAACGCTGCGATTATTTTGATGTTCATTGAACCATGAAATCATCAAAGTTCCCATATATGTGGGTCCGGCAGCGGCATGGCGAATGGTTGCTGTAGTTCACATCTTTTTCGTCTTGCAGATTGCCGCTTTCTTGGATGGCTGCGACGTCGAGGGAGATGTCGCACCAGTTTCGCACCTGCGCAGTTCATCATCTGATGTGGATGGTGCTTCTTGCGTATTCAAGGACACGTGTGCTGCACCGATACATTACGAGTGCATGTCAGCAGTATTTCTTGGTCTTCCGTCCTCGTCAAGATGGCACTTCCGCGCACTACCTGACTCTACTGGGACATCGACTGTGCTGCCGCACTTCAAAAGGAACTGTACAAGCGCTCTGCTCTTCAGTGGGTCCGGAAGTGGCATGGCGAATGGTTGCTGTAGTCACATCTTTTTCGTCTTGCAGATTGCCGCTTTCTTGGATGGTTGCGACGTCGAGGGAGATGTCACACCAGTTTGGCACCTGCGCAGTTCATCATCTGATGTGGATGGTGCTTCTTGCGTATTCAAGGACACGTGTGCTGCACCGATACATTACGAGTGCATGTCAGCAGTATTTCTTGGTCTTCCGTCCTCGTCAAGATGGCACTTCCGCGCACTACCTGACTCTACTGGGACATCGACTGTGCTGCCGCACTTCAAAAGGAACTGTACAAGCGCTCTGCTCTTCAGTGGGTCCGGAAGTGGCATGGCGAATGGTTGCTGTAGTCACATCTTTTTCGTCTTGCAGGTTGCAGCTTTCTTGGATGGTTGCGACGTCGAGGGAGATGTCACACCAGTTTGGCACCTGCGCAGTTCATCATCTGATGTGGATGGTGCTTCTTGCGTATTCAAGGGCAGGTGTGCTGCACCGATACATTACGAGTGCATGTCAGCAGTATTTCTTGGTCTTCCGTCCTCGTCAAGATGGCACTTCCGCGCACTACCTGACTCTACTGGGACATCGACTGTGCTGCCGCACTTCAAAAGGAACTGTACAAGCGCTCTGCTCTTCAGTGGGTCCGGAAGTGGCATGGCGAATGGTTGCTGTAGTCACATCTTTTTCGTCTTGCAGATTGCCGCTTTCTTGGATGGTTGCGACGTCGAGGGAGATGTCACACCAGTTTGGCACCTGCGCAGTTCATCATCTGATGTGGATGGTGCTTCTTGCGTATTCAAGGGCAGGTGTGCTGCACCGATACATTACGAGTGCATGTCAGCAGTATTTCTTGGTCTTCCGTCCTCGTCAAGATGGCACTTCCGCGCACTACCTGACTCTACTGGGACATCGACTGTGCTGCCGCACTTCAAAAGGAACTGTACAAGCGCTCTGCTCTTCAGTGGGTCCGGAAGTGGCATGGCGAATGGTTGCTGTAGTCACATCTTTTTCGTCTTGCAGATTGCCGCTTTCTTGGATGGTTGCGACGTCGAGGGAGATGTCGCACCAGTTTGGCACCTGCGCAGTTCATCATCTGATGTGGATGGTGCTTCTTGCGTATTCAAGGACACGTGTGCTGCACCGATACATTACGAGTGCATGTCAGCAGTATTTCTTGGTCTTCCGTCCTCGTCAAGATGGCACTTCCGCGCACTACCTGACTCTACTGGGACATCGACTGTGCTGCCGCACTTCAAAAGGAACTGTACAAGCGCTCTGCTCTTCAGTGGGTCCGGAAGTGGCATGGCGAATGGTTGCTGTAGTCACATCTTTTTCGTCTTGCAGATTGCCGCTTTCTTGGATGGTTGCGACGTCGAGGGAGATGTCGCACCAGTTTGGCACCAGCGCAGTTCATCATCTGATGTGGATGGTGCTTCTTGCGTATTCAAGGACACGTGTGCTGCACCGATACATTACGAGTGCATGTCAGCAGTATTTCTTGGTCTTCCGTCCTCGTCAAGATGGCACTTCCGCGCACTACCTGACTCTACTGGGACATCGACTGTGCTGCCGCACTTCAAAAGGAACTGTACAAGCGCTCTGCTCTTCAGTGGGTCCGGAAGTGGCATGGCGAATGGTTGCTGTAGTCACATCTTTTTCGTCTTGCAGGTTGCCGCTTTCTTGGATGGTTGCGACGTCGAGGGAGATGTCACACCAGTTTGGCACCTGCGCAGTTCATCATCTGATGTGGATGGTGCTTCTTGCGTATTCAAGGACACGTGTGCTGCACCGATACATTACGAGTGCATGTCAGCAGTATTTCTTGGTCTTCCGTCCTCGTCAAGATGGCACTTCCGCGCACTACCTGACTCTACTGGGACATCGACTGTGCTGCCGCACTTCAAAAGGAACTGTACAAGCGCTCTGCTCTTCAGTGGGTCCGGAAGCGGCATGGCGAATGGTTGCTGTAGTCACATCTTTTTCGTCTTGCAGGTTGCAGCTTTCTTGGATGGTTGCGACGTCGAGGGAGATGTCACACCAGTTTGGCACCTGCGCAGTTCATCATCTGATGTGGATGGTGCTTCTTGCGTATTCAAGGACACGTGTGCTGCACCGATACATTACGAGTGCATGTCAGCAGTATTTCTTGGTCTTCCGTCCTCGTCAAGATGGCACTTCCGCGCACTACCTGACTCTACTGGGACATCGACTGTGCTGCCGCACTTCAAAAGGAACTGTACAAGCGCTCTGCTCTTCAGTGGGTCCGGAAGTGGCATGGCGAATGGTTGCTGTAGTCACATCTTTTTCGTCTTGCAGGTTGCCGCTTTCTTGGATGGTTGCGACGTCGAGGGAGATGTCACACCAGTTTGGCACCTGCGCAGTTCATCATCTGATGTGGATGGTGCTTCTTGCGTATTCAAGGACACGTGTGCTGCACCGATACATTACGAGTGCATGTCAGCAGTATTTCTTGGTCTTCCGTCCTCGTCAAGATGGCACTTCCGCGCACTACCTGACTCTACTGGGACATCGACTGTGCTGCCGCACTTCAAAAGGAACTGTACAAGCGCTCTGCTCTTCAGTGGGTCCGGAAGTGGCATGGCGAATGGTTGCTGTAGTCACATCTTTTTCGTCTTGCAGGTTGCCGCTTTCTTGGATGGTTGCGACGTCGAGGGAGATGTCACACCAGTTTGGCACCTGCGCAGTTCATCATCTGATGTGGATGGTGCTTCTTGCGTATTCAAGGACACGTGTGCTGCACCGATACATTACGAGTGCATGTCAGCAGTATTTCTTGGTCTTCCGTCCTCGTCAAGATGGCACTTCCGCGCACTACCTGACTCTACTGGGACATCGACTGTGCTGCCGCACTTCAAAAGGAACTGTACAAGCGCTCTGCTCTTCAGTGGGTCCGGAAGTGGCATGGCGAATGGTTGCTGTAGTCACATCTTTTTCGTCTTGCAGGTTGCCGCTTTCTTGGATGGTTGCGACGTCGAGGGAGATATCACACCAGTTTGGCACCTGCGCAGTTCATCATCTGATGTGGATGGTGCTTCTTGCGTATTCAAGGACACGTGTGCTGCACCGATACATTACGAGTGCATGTCAGCAGTATTTCTTGGTCTTCCGTCCTCGTCAAGATGGCACTTCCGCGCACTACCTGACTCTACTGGGACATCGACTGTGCTGCCGCACTTCAAAAGGAACTGTACAAGCGCTCTGCTCTTCAGTGGGTCCGGAAGTGGCATGGCGAATGGTTGCTGTAGTCACATCTTTTTCGTCTTGCAGGTTGCCGCTTTCTTGGATGGTTGCGACGTCGAGGGAGATATCACACCAGTTTGGCACCTGCGCAGTTCATCATCTGATGTGGATGGTGCTTCTTGCGTATTCAAGGACACGTGTGCTGCACCGATACATTACGAGTGCATGTCAGCAGTATTTCTTGGTCTTCCGTCCTCGTCAAGATGGCACTTCCGCGCACTACCTGACTCTACTGGGACATCGACTGTGCTGCCGCACTTCAAAAGGAACTGTACAAGCGCTCTGCTCTTCAGTGGGTCCGGAAGTGGCATGGCGAATGGTTGCTGTAGTCACATCTTTTTCGTCTTGCAGGTTGCCGCTTTCTTGGATGGTTGCGACGTCGAGGGAGATATCACACCAGTTTGGCACCTGCGCAGTTCATCATCTGATGTGGATGGTGCTTCTTGCGTATTCAAGGACACGTGTGCTGCACCGATACATTACGAGTGCATGTCAGCAGTATTTCTTGGTCTTCCGTCCTCGTCAAGATGGCACTTCCGCGCACTACCTGACTCTACTGGGACATCGACTGTGCTGCCGCACTTCAAAAGGAACTGTACAAGCGCTCTGCTCTTCAGTGGGTCCGGAAGTGGCATGGCGAATGGTTGCTGTAGTCACATCTTTTTCGTCTTGCAGGTTGCCGCTTTCTTGGATGGTTGCGACGTCGAGGGAGATGTCACACCAGTTTGGCACCTGCGCAGTTCATCATCTGATGTGGATGGTGCTTCTTGCGTATTCAAGGACACGTGTGCTGCACCGATACATTACGAGTGCATGTCAGCAGTATTTCTTGGTCTTCCGTCCTCGTCAAGATGGCACTTCCGCGCACTACCTGACTCTACTGGGACATCGACTGTGCTGCCGCACTTCAAAAGGAACTGTACAAGCGCTCTGCTCTTCAGTGGGTCCGGAAGTGGCATGGCGAATGGTTGCTGTAGTCACATCTTTTTCGTCTTGCAGGTTGCCGCTTTCTTGGATGGTTGCGACGTCGAGGGAGATATCACACCAGTTTGGCACCTGCGCAGTTCATCATCTGATGTGGATGGTGCTTCTTGCGTATTCAAGGACACGTGTGCTGCACCGATACATTACGAGTGCATGTCAGCAGTATTTCTTGGTCTTCCGTCCTCGTCAAGATGGCACTTCCGCGCACTACCTGACTCTACTGGGACATCGACTGTGCTGCCGCACTTCAAAAGGAACTGTACAAGCGCTCTGCTCTTCAGTGGGTCCGGAAGTGGCATGGCGAATGGTTGCTGTAGTCACATCTTTTTCGTCTTGCAGGTTGCCGCTTTCTTGGATGGTTGCGACGTCGAGGGAGATATCACACCAGTTTGGCACCTGCGCAGTTCATCATCTGATGTGGATGGTGCTTCTTGCGTATTCAAGGACACGTGTGCTGCACCGATACATTACGAGTGCATGTCAGCAGTATTTCTTGGTCTTCCGTCCTCGTCAAGATGGCACTTCCGCGCACTACCTGACTCTACTGGGACATCGACTGTGCTGCCGCACTTCAAAAGGAACTGTACAAGCGCTCTGCTCTTCAGTGGGTCCGGAAGTGGCATGGCGAATGGTTGCTGTAGTCACATCTTTTTCGTCTTGCAGATTGCCGCTTTCTTGGATGGTTGCGACGTCGAGGGAGATATCACACCAGTTTGGCACCTGCGCAGTTCATCATCTGATGTGGATGGTGCTTCTTGCGTATTCAAGGACACGTGTGCTGCACCGATACATTACGAGTGCATGTCAGCAGTATTTCTTGGTCTTCCGTCCTCGTCAAGATGGCACTTCCGCGCACTACCTGACTCTACTGGGACATCGACTGTGCTGCCGCACTTCAAAAGGAACTGTACAAGCGCTCTGCTCTTCAGTGGGTCCGGAAGTGGCATGGCGAATGGTTGCTGTAGTCACATCTTTTTCGTCTTGCAGATTGCCGCTTTCTTGGATGGTTGCGACGTCGAGGGAGATGTCGCACCAGTTTGGCACCTGCGCAGTTCATCATCTGATGTGGATGGTGCTTCTTGCGTATTCAAGGACACGTGTGCTGCACCGATACATTACGAGTGCATGTCAGCAGTATTTCTTGGTCTTCCGTCCTCGTCAAGATGGCACTTCCGCGCACTACCTGACTCTACTGGGACATCGACTGTGCTGCCGCACTTCAAAAGGAACTGTACAAGCGCTCTGCTCTTCAGTGGGTCCGGAAGTGGCATGGCGAATGGTTGCTGTAGTCACATCTTTTTCGTCTTGCAGTTGCCGCTTTCTTGGATGGTTGCGACGTCGAGGGAGATATCACACCAGTTTGGCACCTGCGCAGTTCATCATCTGATGTGGATGGTGCTTCTTGCGTATTCAAGGACACGTGTGCTGCACCGATACATTACGAGTGCATGTCAGCAGTATTTCTTGGTCTTCCGTCCTCGTCAAGATGGCACTTCCGCGCACTACCTGACTCTACTGGGACATCGACTGTGCTGCCGCACTTCAAAAGGAACTGTACAAGCGCTCTGCTCTTCAGTGGGTCCGGAAGTGGCATGGCGAATGGTTGCTGTAGTCACATCTTTTTCGTCTTGCAGGTTGCCGCTTTCTTGGATGGTTGCGACGTCGAGGGAGATGTCACACCAGTTTGGCACCTGCGCAGTTCATCATCTGATGTGGATGGTGCTTCTTGCGTATTCAAGGACACGTGTGCTGCACCGATACATTACGAGTGCATGTCAGCAGTATTTCTTGGTCTTCCGTCCTCGTCAAGATGGCACTTCCGCGCACTACCTGACTCTACTGGGACATCGACTGTGCTGCCGCACTTCAAAAGGAACTGTACAAGCGCTCTGCTCTTCAGTGGGTCCGGAAGTGGCATGGCGAATGGTTGCTGTAGTCACATCTTTTTCGTCTTGCAGGTTGCCGCTTTCTTGGATGGTTGCGACGTCGAGGGAGATGTCACACCAGTTTGGCACCTGCGCAGTTCATCATCTGATGTGGATGGTGCTTCTTGCGTATTCAAGGACACGTGTGCTGCACCGATACATTACGAGTGCATGTCAGCAGTATTTCTTGGTCTTCCGTCCTCGTCAAGATGGCACTTCCGCGCACTACCTGACTCTACTGGGACATCGACTGTGCTGCCGCACTTCAAAAGGAACTGTACAAGCGCTCTGCTCTTCAGTGGGTCCGGAAGTGGCATGGCGAATGGTTGCTGTAGTCACATCTTTTTCGTCTTGCAGGTTGCCGCTTTCTTGGATGGTTGCGACGTCGAGGGAGATATCACACCAGTTTGGCACCTGCGCAGTTCATCATCTGATGTGGATGGTGCTTCTTGCGTATTCAAGGACACGTGTGCTGCACCGATACATTACGAGTGCATGTCAGCAGTATTTCTTGGTCTTCCGTCCTCGTCAAGATGGCACTTCCGCGCACTACCTGACTCTACTGGGACATCGACTGTGCTGCCGCACTTCAAAAGGAACTGTACAAGCGCTCTGCTCTTCAGTGGGTCCGGAAGTGGCATGGCGAATGGTTGCTGTAGTCACATCTTTTTCGTCTTGCAGGTTGCCGCTTTCTTGGATGGTTGCGACGTCGAGGGAGATATCACACCAGTTTGGCACCTGCGCAGTTCATCATCTGATGTGGATGGTGCTTCTTGCGTATTCAAGGACACGTGTGCTGCACCGATACATTACGAGTGCATGTCAGCAGTATTTCTTGGTCTTCCGTCCTCGTCAAGATGGCACTTCCGCGCACTACCTGACTCTACTGGGACATCGACTGTGCTGCCGCACTTCAAAAGGAACTGTACAAGCGCTCTGCTCTTCAGTGGGTCCGGAAGTGGCATGGCGAATGGTTGCTGTAGTCACATCTTTTTCGTCTTGCAGGTTGCCGCTTTCTTGGATGGTTGCGACGTCGAGGGAGATGTCACACCAGTTTGGCACCTGCGCAGTTCATCATCTGATGTGGATGGTGCTTCTTGCGTATTCAAGGACACGTGTGCTGCACCGATACATTACGAGTGCATGTCAGCAGTATTTCTTGGTCTTCCGTCCTCGTCAAGATGGCACTTCCGCGCACTACCTGACTCTACTGGGACATCGACTGTGCTGCCGCACTTCAAAAGGAACTGTACAAGCGCTCTGCTCTTCAGTGGGTCCGGAAGTGGCATGGCGAATGGTTGCTGTAGTCACATCTTTTTCGTCTTGCAGATTGCCGCTTTCTTGGATGGTTGCGACGTCGAGGGAGATGTCGCACCAGTTTGGCACCAGCGCAGTTCATCATCTGATGTGGATGGTGCTTCTTGCGTATTCAAGGACACGTGTGCTGCACCGATACATTACGAGTGCATGTCAGCAGTATTTCTTGGTCTTCCGTCCTCGTCAAGATGGCACTTCCGCGCACTACCTGACTCTACTGGGACATCGACTGTGCTGCCGCACTTCAAAAGGAACTGTACAAGCGCTCTGCTCTTCAGTGGGTCCGGAAGTGGCATGGCGAATGGTTGCTGTAGTCACATCTTTTTCGTCTTGCAGATTGCCGCTTTCTTGGATGGTTGCGACGTCGAGGGAGATGTCGCACCAGTTTGGCACCAGCGCAGTTCATCATCTGATGTGGATGGTGCTTCTTGCGTATTCAAGGACACGTGTGCTGCACCGATACATTACGAGTGCATGTCAGCAGTATTTCTTGGTCTTCCGTCCTCGTCAAGATGGCACTTCCGCGCACTACCTGACTCTACTGGGACATCGACTGTGCTGCCGCACTTCAAAAGGAACTGTACAAGCGCTCTGCTCTTCAGTGGGTCCGGAAGTGGCATGGCGAATGGTTGCTGTAGTCACATCTTTTTCGTCTTGCAGATTGCCGCTTTCTTGGATGGTTGCGACGTCGAGGGAGATGTCGCACCAGTTTGGCACCAGCGCAGTTCATCATCTGATGTGGATGGTGCTTCTTGCGTATTCAAGGACACGTGTGCTGCACCGATACATTACGAGTGCATGTCAGCAGTATTTCTTGGTCTTCCGTCCTCGTCAAGATGGCACTTCCGCGCACTACCTGACTCTACTGGGACATCGACTGTGCTGCCGCACTTCAAAAGGAACTGTACAAGCGCTCTGCTCTTCAGTGGGTCCGGAAGTGGCATGGCGAATGGTTGCTGTAGTCACATCTTTTTCGTCTTGCAGGTTGCCGCTTTCTTGGATGGTTGCGACGTCGAGGGAGATGTCACACCAGTTTGGCACCTGCGCAGTTCATCATCTGATGTGGATGGTGCTTCTTGCGTATTCAAGGACACGTGTGCTGCACCGATACATTACGAGTGCATGTCAGCAGTATTTCTTGGTCTTCCGTCCTCGTCAAGATGGCACTTCCGCGCACTACCTGACTCTACTGGGACATCGACTGTGCTGCCGCACTTCAAAAGGAACTGTACAAGCGCTCTGCTCTTCAGTGGGTCCGGAAGTGGCATGGCGAATGGTTGCTGTAGTCACATCTTTTTCGTCTTGCAGGTTGCCGCTTTCTTGGATGGTTGCGACGTCGAGGGAGATATCACACCAGTTTGGCACCTGCGCAGTTCATCATCTGATGTGGATGGTGCTTCTTGCGTATTCAAGGACACGTGTGCTGCACCGATACATTACGAGTGCATGTCAGCAGTATTTCTTGGTCTTCCGTCCTCGTCAAGATGGCACTTCCGCGCACTACCTGACTCTACTGGGACATCGACTGTGCTGCCGCACTTCAAAAGGAACTGTACAAGCGCTCTGCTCTTCAGTGGGTCCGGAAGTGGCATGGCGAATGGTTGCTGTAGTCACATCTTTTTCGTCTTGCAGGTTGCCGCTTTCTTGGATGGTTGCGACGTCGAGGGAGATGTCACACCAGTTTGGCACCTGCGCAGTTCATCATCTGATGTGGATGGTGCTTCTTGCGTATTCAAGGACACGTGTGCTGCACCGATACATTACGAGTGCATGTCAGCAGTATTTCTTGGTCTTCCGTCCTCGTCAAGATGGCACTTCCGCGCACTACCTGACTCTACTGGGACATCGACTGTGCTGCCGCACTTCAAAAGGAACTGTACAAGCGCTCTGCTCTTCAGTGGGTCCGGAAGTGGCATGGCGAATGGTTGCTGTAGTCACATCTTTTTCGTCTTGCAGGTTGCCGCTTTCTTGGATGGTTGCGACGTCGAGGGAGATGTCACACCAGTTTGGCACCTGCGCAGTTCATCATCTGATGTGGATGGTGCTTCTTGCGTATTCAAGGACACGTGTGCTGCACCGATACATTACGAGTGCATGTCAGCAGTATTTCTTGGTCTTCCGTCCTCGTCAAGATGGCACTTCCGCGCACTACCTGACTCTACTGGGACATCGACTGTGCTGCCGCACTTCAAAAGGAACTGTACAAGCGCTCTGCTCTTCAGTGGGTCCGGAAGTGGCATGGCGAATGGTTGCTGTAGTCACATCTTTTTCGTCTTGCAGGTTGCCGCTTTCTTGGATGGTTGCGACGTCGAGGGAGATATCACACCAGTTTGGCACCTGCGCAGTTCATCATCTGATGTGGATGGTGCTTCTTGCGTATTCAAGGACACGTGTGCTGCACCGATACATTACGAGTGCATGTCAGCAGTATTTCTTGGTCTTCCGTCCTCGTCAAGATGGCACTTCCGCGCACTACCTGACTCTACTGGGACATCGACTGTGCTGCCGCACTTCAAAAGGAACTGTACAAGCGCTCTGCTCTTCAGTGGGTCCGGAAGTGGCATGGCGAATGGTTGCTGTAGTCACATCTTTTTCGTCTTGCAGATTGCCGCTTTCTTGGATGGTTGCGACGTCGAGGGAGATATCACACCAGTTTGGCACCTGCGCAGTTCATCATCTGATGTGGATGGTGCTTCTTGCGTATTCAAGGACACGTGTGCTGCACCGATACATTACGAGTGCATGTCAGCAGTATTTCTTGGTCTTCCGTCCTCGTCAAGATGGCACTTCCGCGCACTACCTGACTCTACTGGGACATCGACTGTGCTGCCGCACTTCAAAAGGAACTGTACAAGCGCTCTGCTCTTCAGTGGGTCCGGAAGTGGCATGGCGAATGGTTGCTGTAGTCACATCTTTTTCGTCTTGCAGTTGCCGCTTTCTTGGATGGTTGCGACGTCGAGGGAGATGTCACACCAGTTTGGCACCTGCGCAGTTCATCATCTGATGTGGATGGTGCTTCTTGCGTATTCAAGGACACGTGTGCTGCACCGATACATTACGAGTGCATGTCAGCAGTATTTCTTGGTCTTCCGTCCTCGTCAAGATGGCACTTCCGCGCACTACCTGACTCTACTGGGACATCGACTGTGCTGCCGCACTTCAAAAGGAACTGTACAAGCGCTCTGCTCTTCAGTGGGTCCGGAAGTGGCATGGCGAATGGTTGCTGTAGTCACATCTTTTTCGTCTTGCAGGTTGCCGCTTTCTTGGATGGTTGCGACGTCGAGGGAGATGTCACACCAGTTTGGCACCTGCGCAGTTCATCATCTGATGTGGATGGTGCTTCTTGCGTATTCAAGGACACGTGTGCTGCACCGATACATTACGAGTGCATGTCAGCAGTATTTCTTGGTCTTCCGTCCTCGTCAAGATGGCACTTCCGCGCACTACCTGACTCTACTGGGACATCGACTGTGCTGCCGCACTTCAAAAGGAACTGTACAAGCGCTCTGCTCTTCAGTGGGTCCGGAAGTGGCATGGCGAATGGTTGCTGTAGTCACATCTTTTTCGTCTTGCAGGTTGCCGCTTTCTTGGATGGTTGCGACGTCGAGGGAGATATCACACCAGTTTGGCACCTGCGCAGTTCATCATCTGATGTGGATGGTGCTTCTTGCGTATTCAAGGACACGTGTGCTGCACCGATACATTACGAGTGCATGTCAGCAGTATTTCTTTGGTCTTCCGTCCTCGTCAAGATGGCACTTCCGCGCACTACCTGACTCTACTGGGACATCGACTGTGCTGCCGCACTTCAAAAGGAACGTGTACAA
>NW_023605891.1:0-40001 GCF_013339745.2 Dermacentor silvarum
CAGTGCTTTCCAGATAAGTGATTAGACTCGGCTGAGCCAACATTGCAATGGGCTACATGTACCCTTATTTTTTCGGGAAAGCCACTCTGCGCACATCCGTTTATTCATCGAGCAAATCGGCGTCAGCACGTACATTAGCACGGGGAGGGATGTATGCACCGAATCAGTGCTTTCCAGATAAGTGATTAGACTCGGCTGAGCCAACATTGCAATGGGCTACATGCTTACCTTTCTTGTTCGTGAAAGCCAATCTGCGCATATCCGTTTATTCATCGAGAAAATCGGCGTCAGCACGTACATTAGCACGGGGAGTGATGTATGCACCGAATCAGTGCTTTCCAGATAAGTGATTAGACTCGTCTGAGCCAACATTGCAATGGGCTACATGCTTACCTTTCTTGTTCGTGAAAGCCAATCTGCGCATATCCGTTTATTCATCGAGCAAATCGGCGTCAGTACGTACATTAGCACGGGGAGTGATGTATGCACCGAATCAGTGCTTTCCACATAAGTGATTAGACTCGGCTGAGCCAACATTGCAATGGGCTACATGTACTTTTTTTTTGTTCGGGAAAGCCAATCTGCGCATATCTGTTTATTCATCGAGAAAATCGGCGTCAGCACGTGCATTAGCACGGGGAGTGATGTATGCACCGAATCAGTGCTTTCCAGATAAGTGATTAGACTCGTCTGAGCCAACATTGCAATGGGCTACATGCTTACCTTTCTTGTTCGTGAAAGCCAATCTGCGCATATCCGTTTATTCATCGAGCAAATCGGCGTCAGCACGTACATTAGCACGGGGAGTGATGTATGCACCGAATCAGTGCTTTCCACATAAGTGATTAGACTCGGCTGAGCCAACATTGCAATGGGCTACATGTACTTTTTTTTGTTCGGGAAAGCCAATCTGCGCATATCCGTTTATTCATCGAGCAAATCGGCGTCAGCACGTACATTAGCATGGGGAGTGATGTATGCACCGAATCAGTGCTTTCCACATAAGTGATTAGACTCGGCTGAGCCAACATTGCAATGGGCTACATGTACTTTTTTTGTTCGGGAAAGCCAATCGGCGCATATCCGTTTATTCATCGAGCAAATCGGCGTCAGCACGTACATTAGCACGGGGAGTGATGTATGCACCGAATCAGTGCTTTCCAGATAAGTGATTAGACTCGTCTGAGCCAACATTGCAATGGGCTACATGCTTACCTTTCTTGTTCGTGAAAGCCAATCTGCGCATATCCGTTTATTCATCGAGCAAATCGGCGTCAGCACGTACATTAGCACGGGGAGTGATGTATGCACCGAATCAGTGCTTTCCACATAAGTGATTAGACTCGGCTGAGCCAACATTGCAATGGGCTACATGTACTTTTTTTTGTTCGGGAAAGCCAATCTGCGCATATCCGTTTATTCATCGAGCAAATCGGCGTCAGCACGTACATTAGCACGGGGAGTGATGTATGCACCGAATCAGTGCTTTCTAGATAAGTGATTAGACTCGGCTGAGCCAACATTGCAATGGGCTACATGTACCTTTTTTTGTTCGGGAAAGCCAATCTGCGCATATCCGTTTATTCATCGAGCAAATCGGCGTCAGCACGTACATTAGCACGGGGAGTGATGTATGCACCGAATCAGTGCTTTCCAGATAAGTGATTAGACTCGGCTGAGCCAACATTGCAATGGGCTACATGCTTACCTTTCTTGTTCGTGAAAGCCAATCTGCGCATATCCGTTTATTCATCGAGAAAATCGGCGTCAGCACGTACATTAGCACGGGGACTGGTATATGCACCGAATCAGTGCTTTCCAGATAAGTGATTAGACTCGGCTGAGCCAACATTGCAATGGGCTACATGTAGCTTTTTTTGTTCGGGAAAGCCAATCTGCGCATATCCGTTTATTCATCGAGCAAATCGGCGTCAGCACGTACATTAGCACGGGGAGTGATGTATGCACCGAATCAGTGCTTTCTAGATAAGTGATTAGACTCGGCTGAGCCAACATTGCAATGGGCTACATGTACCTTTTTTTTTGTTCGGGAAAGCCAATCTGCGCATATCCGTTTATTCATCGAGCAAATCGGCGTCAGCACGTACATTAGCAAGGGAAGTGATGTATGCACCGAATCATTGATTTCCAGATAAGTGATTGGACCTGGTTGGGCCACCATTGCAATCGGCTACATGCTTACCTTCCTTGTTCGGGAAAGCGAATCTGCGCATATCCGTTTATTCATCGAGTAATTCGACGTCAGCACGTACTTTCGACCAAAAAAGTTTATAGACCAAGGGATCTGACAAAAAAACTGAATATCTCCGCAGCCTCAAAACGCAGCCTGGTATCACCAGGCTGCGTTTTGATTCTCTGCAGCACTTCGGAGTTCCACGTGACCGCACTTGGCGAATGGCAACGGAGCGGCACGTGGAAAACACTGCAGAGGCTCAACTTTGGCTCCCTGTGGGAACCATATAGTACAGTAACTCTAAACGCGATGCGAGAAGCGCGCTGCCTAGCGTCGTTACGTGCACACTTTATATTGCAGTTGCATATTAATACCCCAGGTGGCACACCATGTAGCAGTTACATAGGCAGTTGTACAAGGCAGATAGTAAAGGTTTGAAGAAGAATAAGAATATTAAGTGATGTATACAAAAATGCAAGAATGAAAAACATGTATAGCATACTATGTATGGCTTGCCAAGGATACCCAGTTCGCGATCCGCAGGAAGAGGACTGCACCCCAAGCCACTGGTGTATGACCAGTTATGGTGCCTCACAGCAGCCTCTAGGCAGCACTTCCACCTACCTGTAAACTTTGGGTACATCCTTATAAATGTCTTCACATCCCGGATGGCACGCTCCGCAGCTGTTTGCGGCGGGGTGGTAGGGCGAGCAAAATTTGATGGTCATGCCATGATCTCGAGTCCACTTGGCTAGTTTAGCACTACGGAAGGCAGGCCCATTGTCACACACTATGGTCTTCGTGTGTCTAAAACATTCGGCTTGAAGAAGAGCAATGACGCTGTGGGCGTCTTCCTTTCCTACCTTAGCCGTAATCACACTGGTGGATTCATCTGTGCAAAGTAGAAACGCCTGGGCTTCCCTGACACCTTCACCCGCTTTCTTTAGCGCTGCGAAATCCAAGTGAATGACTTCAAAGGGGACTCGCGAATGCTGCGGGACTATCATGACGGCTGTCGCCTGTCTGTACTTCACTTTGTTTACTTGACATGTGTGACATGTCCGTACATAGTTGCTAATGTCTTCTTTCATGCTTGGCCATGTAAACCGCTTCAGTAGCTTGTTATATGTGCGCCAAAATCCATCATGCCCGCTTGGCCCTGGAGTATCGTGGTAAAGGTGAAGGATCTTCGGAACAATTGTCGGTGGCACGTGGACTTTCCATTAATCTCTTTCATTTCTTCTGTGCCTTCCCACAGCTTCACGTAATTTATTTGTTCCGGCTGTTGGCTTGTTTCGGAGACGAACAATCTGGACAAGGCATCTGCATCGGTGAGCAGCGGACCAGGGCGGTGCGAAACGACCAAGTCAAATTGTTGCAGGTAGTTAACCATCCTTGCAATGTGTTTTCGTGGTTGTGCCATATCAAGAAGGTGTGTAAATGCCTGATGGTCAGTGAAAAGTGTGAATTTCGCTCCTTCTAGGTAAGTCCGGAAATACTGAACAGCTTTCAAGACGGCCAGTGCTTACCTATCGGTGGTGGTGTAGCTCACTTATTCAGGCTTCAATGTATAGCTGTAGTATCCCACCACATGATGCCTTTGGTGGTCAGGTTCGTTTGAGAGTTTCTGATAGAGCACTGCCCCAGTTGCACAATGCGATGCATCAGTGTTCAACACAAATGGTAGAGAGAATTCAGGAATACGGAGAATAGGGTCGGATGATATAAGCCTTACTAGTTCACGGTAGGCACTTTCACACTAGTCATTCCACAGGAATGGTACGTCTTTTTGCATCAGTCGGGCGAGGCATCGTGTCTTGACTGCATAGTCTCTTATAGAGGCCCTGAAATGTCCAGAAAGGCCTAGGAAGGCACGAAGGGAATGTACGTTGTAAGGCTTTACCAACTTAGAATTTCTTTCAACGGATTCCTGCTTTGTGCTTTTGGTACAGCCGTCAAATGAACTGCCTAGAAATACCACTTTTTCTGGGAAGAATGCACTTTTCTTAAAGTTTACTTTGAGATGTGCGAGGATGAAGGCGTGGAGAACTAGAAAAATGTGACTTTTGTGATCTTCTTTTGTCTTCGAGAAAATGATTATGTCATCAATATAAACATTGCAAGAGGTGCCCAAGTATGGTTTCAGGATGTCATTCATGACCTTTTGAAACCACGCTGAGAAATTCTTCCATCTGAAAGCCAGTCGATTATATTCGAACAAGTCGAATGGCGTAACAAATGCGGTGTACTTTCTGGTCTCCTCGGTCAAGAAAATCTGCCAAAAGCCTTTGCAGAGGTCGATCCGTGAAAACCATTCGCAACCACCAGTTTCATCGATAATAGCATCAATTTTTGGCATCGGGGAAGGTATTAATTCTGTTTGGCAGTTTAGAATCCTATAATCGGTACAAAGACGAAAAGTCCCATCGTCTTTAGGAGCGATTGTTATAGGCGAAGCAAACGGTGAAACTGATGGTCGGATGATGTCGGCGTCAAACATTGCTTGCAGCTCCTTTTTCAACCAAACCTTTTCCTCTCTTGACATATTGTATGGGGGTTTCCAAATCACTGTTTTGTCTGCGAGTTCAAAGGGAACTGCATCTGACTTCATTGGCGGAGGATAGTTTTCTGTGCATACGAGCTCTGGATACTTTGATTTGATGTCTTCCTCACAGTGAACTAACCTTAGAGGGCTTAGTGTCTCTGTGTTTTTCTTCAGTTTAACATTTTCTTCAACCAAAACCCCGTCATCCCAATAAAGGTTTATCTTTAAATTTTTCATGTCAGGGTGAGATAAAAGGAAATCATAGGTGACGTCAGGTATTGCCAGCAGGTTGCTCTTTACGCAATGTCCTTGAATTTCAATCCCCACAGACGCCCACTCATTGTGGGAGCTTACTGCCCCATCGTAACCCTGGTCACGTAGGGTCCTCCCACAGTGGAGACGGCTGCTGTCTATTCTTTTCTAGTTGATGATGGACACAGACGCTCCACTGTCCACGAGTGCGTTCATCTCAACACCGTCAATATTGACAGGGACATGAAGTAGGCTAGAAGATGCCAAGTACACAGTTTCCTGGCAGTCTTTCACGAGAGGCCGGTCGTCTTTACCCAGTTCTGTGTAGGGTTCGCCGCTAAGCGGAGAGCGTAGAGTGCTACCAGGAGTACTTGAGCAGCAATTCCAGGACTTCAAAAGTTGTGCTGAAGGCTTCCTGCAAATCTGATGCATCGTGTATGCGACTGAGGTTCTACGAGTTCGTTGCTGTCCAAGAGTAATTCTCCGCAAGGACTTTCCTGTGCTGGCTCCATGGGCAAATTTTATTGCGATAGCAATTATATGGACACTCAAAAGCAGATTTCTGCCGTCGGCGTCGCCGTCGCCGTCGCTGTCGCCGTCGCCGTCGCCGTGAGGTTCCGTATGGCGTCATTTGGAGATGAAATCGGGCCGCGCGCCGAACGCTGAAAGTGAAAGGATGCGAGGGGCGCGTCTTTCACGGGGAGTGAACGCACGGCGGAGAACAAACGCGCGTTCTGCGCCGTGCTCGCTTAAGGGCTGCAGAAGTAGGCGTCTCTTTTCTCCTTTACAATCACCATATATGTAGAGCAAACGCGCCTTCTTCCGACGCGCGAGAGGCCGTGGGGGAGGGGGGGAGGGGGAGGGAAGGGAGGCGACGTTTAGCTGCGGCACCAAGTGCCTATTTATATCAGAGCAACAGTCACCAACGCCGCACGCATGTTGAGCGAACGCGGGCAAAACGCCGATGGCGTCGACAACAGTTATGCGTGTTGCCGATGCTGCTGCATGTCCAAGTTTATACAGCTGATAAAGCTAATATCATTACTCCGTATAGCTCTCTACAAGTTTGCTATCGCAATTGATGCTTCGCCTTTCAGGTGAAACTGCGACAACTTTTTTCAGACACCGCATGGGATCGTCTATTGTATCGGGTGCTTTCAGCTGGACTTGCTTTCGAATACTGACAGAGAGTCCCAGCGTTACCAAAGCTATAACTGCGAGTGATGAGAGTTCAAGTTCTGCCATGTGCAACAGACGTGGCTTAAGCGTCCTCCGGCTTTTTCCCGTGCCCCACGAGTGGGAGCGCGCCACTTTCTTCCATTATTGCCTTGTAGCCGCTAGGGCTGCGAGACGCTGTATTAGGCTTCACCACCTTCGGGATCGGCGCACAATTTCGTTACTTGCACGTCGCAGATAACGCTGCGAAGACGCTGTGCTACATTCGACCACCTTCGCGATCGGGCCAGGTCTTAATGGAACAGGTTGTAACGTTTCTTCGCCAGAGTAAAAACATAACTGTCGTCATGACGTCGCCGTTATACTATAGTCGTCGCCGTCGCCTTGCTTTTGTGATCACGCACATGCTCGCGTAGAACACAACTACCTGTTTTACATAAACACATTGGTCCAACTCTCTGAAGTATCCCAAACGATGCTCGACAGCCAGCTACCCGAGGCAAGCTTCGAAAAACATCGATTCCCACACAATGCCGTGGGAGCTGCCTAACTTTCCAAATTTCTTGTTTACGCGGTCATCGTTTAGAGACCTATCCAGGACAAAGTGGATGGGGGTAGGCAAGGGATGGCATCGCATTAATAAATAGAATGCCAATGTATATAACAACACAAGTAAGCAGACTGATAGTTTCCCCGCCTTTAAACGAGGAGGCATTTATATTTTTGGTATTGTTGGGTTCCCTGGCGTCGTCGCCTCCGAGATAAGTCAGACTCGCCAATATGTTGTCAGATCGAAATACGCCTATTCCTCGCACTTTCCGTCGGCTAGAAGTCATGGCTCAGTAGACTCCTATATGAGGTACGCGAGCAGTTATATAAATGGCACTAGGAAACACGTGACAGGAATACGAGATGAAAACACATGCTCAATTTTAGGGACTGGCAGAACTATCCGTGAAATGCGCACGGAGGACGGTTCGACTGCTTTCTTCCTTTTTATTTCTTTCTTTCTTTCGCTTGTCGTTTCACGTTTTATCGCTATCTTGGCAGCCATACATTCAGAGCTCTCGATTGCCGCGATCTCCACATACTCGTATTACTCGTGCAAAGCGCATTCATTTCCTTTTGTTGTACATTTCGTGCCACTCTCTGCTCAGTTATATAAACGACTTACCTGAAAAGATTGCGCGGTCTCGGAGCGTCAGGCGCATGCCAAGCGTGGACGAGGGGGGGGGGGGGGGGGGTCGGACGATATGAAATCGTGTCGCCGTCAAGGTTCCGTTTTATTGGAACCGAATAGCAGAGTCACCCGTGGCTGTTCTGTGCTATCCATGTTCGTCGAAGCCGTACCTGTATCTCACGGCTCCTTTTTCTCGCGACGTGGTCCTGAGGACGACGATGTATAAATGTGAACCTGGCGGACGCCTCGCGAGATACAACATTCGTATTCAGGTCTTCGCTCCTCTACGCTTTCAAATCGTGTTTACTGTTTCTTTCTTTGCCGTAGATTTAACGGACAACCTCTACAGACACCAAGAAGGGAAGGTACTTGAACATTCAGGGCACTTCATCTTGCGCTCGCCCAACGTATAAAGGTACCCTGTTTTCTTTTGCAGCGCTCTTGATCTTCATCAAACGTCCACAATCTGCTTGAACCTTGGTTGAAACTAGATCTTCACGCTCGTAATGCTGTTATCTCTTCTGTAGCAGCACTTAGAAGTCGACAGCGTAGCCCCAGCGAAATTTGTCGCCTTGCTGGGCTATCTCTAAACTTCAAGATCCCCGCGCGCGTGCGTCAAAAATCTCTGAGCGTGCCGTGAACACGTCACATTGTACTTTAGTATACATGGCACGTCTTGTATTTGTTGAATGATTGATTTGATGGTATCGGAAATGTCTGCAACAAACGTTGCTGGCTTTTTCCCGACATTGGCTGTGAAATGAATACACAAAAATGGCACCTGGAAATGTATTGGTTATAGATGCCACTTACTTGTGTGTAAAACACGTGTAGTCTACGTATACTGAGAAGTATATTCAAGAAGCGGGCAGTATCACATGTGTATTTATTAAGATTATAACAAAAATAAAATTTGCATAGCAGAGCGTGGGTTGCGAAAACATAAATTTAGAAATTAGACAAAAATAATGTGAAGAATTTTGAGATAAAAAAGTTTACATGTACTGTAGATTAGCAATGATTGATAATTTGAGAAATTCAACAACGTAATGTTCTTGTGTCCCTAATCAAATTGTAACTTGCGAGAAAAGCATCCTTGCGGTTGAATACCAGCGAAGACGCCCCGAAAGAAAGAATGGTTGGCGAGGTTATCGATATCCTAAGTTGTCGAAATGATACTATCAAGAGCTCTCTTTGTATTAAATATCGGCTCCTAAGTAATGAATATGCATGTGCGTCCCAAGAGAGGCCGGCTGTCGACCTCTGCGGCCATGTCACCCCGAGTGTGGCTATCCTAGTTTCCAATGTACCTGCTACGCTGCTAGTACGAGGCGTGTCACCGAGAGTGCGCCTAATAGCCACACAATAATAAAACCTCTCTACAAGGGAAGCATTGCCAAACATCAAGATGCACTGTCTGATCAGATCGTGCAGCCCTTATAGAAGCCGAATTCAGTCAATACTTGAGGCTGAGGATGGTTTTACTCAACAGTCTTCAACAGTCTTAGAAGACAGCAGTACGAAAAAAAATGGGAACGAATATTTTCGATTTTTATTTGCAATATTGTTGCTATTTGTGAAGACGTCATTGTATGCTCGATTACGTACCTCGCGCACCCGTTATTACCAAAGTCCCTATATAAGAAAAGTACCGCCATCCTTTGATAAACGCCGCTTCTCTCTCTCCCGTATCTCCGATTGGGCGACGATAGCGCGCACTTTTCCCTTCTTTATATTTTCTTTTTTTCCGCCTCAGAGCCATGTTGAAAGTCCTCTGCGCAGCCGCAGTCGCCGGCGGCGGCGCGCGCCCGGCCTGAAAGCTTCAACGTGGACTTTCTAGGTGCGCCACCGTCGACTTGGCTTTCGCAAGCAAAAAGTAAAGAAAAAAGCAAGCGCTTTAGGAGAGGAGGCGGCGAAGGAAAGAGTAGATGGCGGTACTTTTCTTATATAGGGACTTTAGTTATTACTACTGCCACGTTTTTTCCCACGTGTATCAGCTACCGTGCCAATCAAATGCGACCACTTTCGCGCCTGCGCCAGCGACGTTGCGGCGTTTTCATTTTCATCTTTCCTTCTTCTTTTTTTTGCGTTGCAGTATAACTGGCCTTATCAGCTTCACTGGCTTCACTCTCCGCTCAGTTCCTGCACTGCCAGTGTTGACGTCTGAATCTTCAGTACACCCTTTAGAGGCTGCTTTAGTCGTTTCAACCGCAAGCACGCAATTTTCACCGGTCCCGTACCACACACTTGCACGTGTCTGGTACAAAGCACATGCGACAGAACTAAATGCCAGGAGGAGTCCACGGCATTCACATCACCGACTAAAAGAGAAGAGGAACATTCTCATCCTTCCTCCGTTTCGTTGCTATAGCAACGGTGATGCTTTAGATGTCTGCTATCTGCAAGTGGAGGAATCAGCGCTGGTGTCGTGGAAGCACTTGAAACAACAGACAGCAGCCTAAGATACCAACCCCAGGTTTGGCCACAGAAAGGGCCGGCTACCCCAGAATCTTAGCTAAAACAGAAAAGAAAAGGTAATGAAATAACGAAACAGTGTCGAAACAACTCTATAACGAAGTAACTAAGCACTAAAGCAGCAAGTTTACGGATCACGTAGAAGATAGCGTAAAAAACAAATGTGAGTACAAGAACTAACTGTATATGCGAGCCCTAACTTAAAGTCACAACAACGATGAACATGTTTCAATTTGTTTATTTTTTCGTTCTGCTTTGTGAGAAAGTATCAGTCTAAGAATTTCTCTACGTGTTGCTTCCTGGCTGCCTTGTAGGCGCCTTTGAAGCAGGCGCACCATTGATGGCAAGCGAGGCAGTGACGAGACGGTGAGACGTGTACAGTAGGTTCAGTTCTTTTTGTTTTCTTTTATTAGAAGACGGACACATAATAACGGGTCGACCTGAGTATGTGACACTCACAGACAGATTGACACAATCCTTTGAGAACAACACGCGCATTCCCCGTACACACGTGCACACTGGAAAGAGAGAGAGAGAAAAAAAAAAAAACACCACACACGTAAAACGACGCACACGGGGTTCGGAACGTTGCTTCCGTGCGCTCATGCACACTGGCCCGCAAAAGACCGGCTAACAAGAGGTGAGCTACAAGTTTCATTTTTTTTTACCAAACTCTCAAAGAACACAGAGCCTGCTATGACCACTTCCGAACAGCGTTCCCAGTGGTATGCGCGCGAAAATTGTACAGGTCAAGACGGCAGCGCGTTGTCCCAATAAGGGAGCAAACAGCGAGGGATCAGTGGACAGACACAACAAAAACAAAAGAAACGAACGAGTCAAACAAACGCGACGACCGGCATCTTCGCTGAGCCGAGAGCGGATTAACGCACGTGGGATGATACACGGTATGAACACTTCTTCCGTTTCCTTTCTCTCACTTATCGGGTGGACGCCTCGCGAGCGTCCAGGGACAACCTTGTATTTACAAGAGAAAAACACCGATCTTTAACCTTTCAAAGCGTTCTGCACTGGAATGGTGCAGACGTGCATCAGGATGGGAACACAGGGATCAAACACCTTATATTGTACTGACCCTGACACAAGTGTCGAGGGAAACGCGCCATGCATCTGTTCTCTCTACAGCGCGGGAAACTGTTTTGACATGAAGATAGGGTGCTACACGACGTCGTAGATGTCACGTGAGCGCACACAAACAGTTTACAGGGAAAGTGAGGATAGAATGGCACAGGGTATCTAGCCATTCGTACAAACACGAAGACGAATGTGGCGGACTTGCCTGATTGGGCAGAAACAGCTTTGTAGACGGAACACACTGGCAAGATGATAACGAACACGACGTTGTATGTCGTCGTTTTCCCGCCCTTGTATTCCCCATAGAGCGTTGGTTCCACGTAATGGCTCACGCACTAGCATATTCTTTCTTCATAATTAAACGAATTGCCCGAGATGAAGACCATATCTTTTGGGTTTCTCGTGAAAGGCTGTAACTAATACCGTTTTATTTTCCAACGAACACAGAATTCAATGGATTCGAGCTTAAGAAAGCCAGGATAGTCATGCTTCCCTTCTGCGTTTTTTTGTTTTGTGTTGTTTTTTTGTTTTGTTTTTTGTGAACGTGAAGGCAGGATTGGGACGCACAGTTGAAAACATGTACGCTCTCTTTGTGGAACCTCGTTAGCACGTAAGCTAGACTCAAAGAGGGCAGAGGCTTGGAACTCATGACACTAAAAATAATTTGGAAGAAGATAAAGGTAAGTACAGAAACGTGCCGTCGTTTTCTCCTTATGTCTCTATTCGTTAATCTCAGGCCATATTTTGCAAGAAGTCGATCTTATTTTCATTCTTTTTTAGCTTTCTCCATTGGCTCGTACACCACCGTGCGGACGTTATCGTCGGTATCGGCGCGGCAGAAGAAGAATAATGGACAAAATCATGAGAATTGCTACAAAATACGGCCGAAAAGAATAACATTCGGCCCGTAGATGCCGAGCAGGAGTCACCGATGAACCCCATCTGACGTCTTAATCACAACAACTATTGTAAAATCGGTCCTACGTACGTTCTCCCGATTCTGATAAGCACCCTACTCTTTGTTGCTTAGCGCTCTAATCAACAATGAACTGGAGAGTTGGCCATCACAGCCAAGCTGCCAACTTCACAGTCTTGAAGGAACTAACTGAATGACTAGTCAACATGGATGAGAACAAGGCAGTTCCTCTAACAGCGCGGACAAAGGGAACTACGAACGCGTTGGGGCTAGGGGACCTACAGCTTTGCACTACGCGCAACTGGATGTGACACAGTGGGAGACGCAGCTACATGTCCTGCGCGAGGGCGTACACTCACACACTTGTGGATCGACAGCAAGTGAACGCGTGGCGCGCACGCAAAACTTTGCACAGACAAACGTTCACAAGTTAATCGAGTCGCACCAACATCGTTTCATCTAGCATCATACATATGATTATACACTTGATGACATCATTTGAGACAGACCCTTTTAAATCCACTAGCAAGATAGAACAGAGAGAGAGAAAAAAAGAGACGAAAGGCAGAGAGTTTAACAAGAGTAAGCCATCAAGCTGGCTACTCTGCAAGCAAGAAATGTGAAAGCTGCAACATGGACTAAAAACAATGTGTAAAGCCCAACATGCTACGTCTCTTTTTCCACAACATTTGACACCCAGCGCAAAGCCGACGGCCTTCGCTCTAACCACATGACACCATGTAGTTAACGGTGCCTTAACGACAAGCTGGAAGCTACAACGCACAACATGCCAGGTCGTCTCAAGAGAGGAAGGAAGGCGTCTTTTCACTGGTACTTCCCCGTAATAACTTCGGAGCATCTAACTTAAGATGAAGTTTCAGCTTAGGGCTGACTCCAATTTCTGTATTCAAATTCGAATGAAAAGTAGAAGTGTTGTCAGTAGGCAACCACCAAACCAATATGAATAAACCTTGTATATAAAGAAAGGAGAAATGTTGGACCATTGGAAGTGGTTATTTGATGTAGGCACTGAAAACCTTTACTGAAATTGCTGAATATAATCAGTAAATCAGCCAATCAACAATGTAATAAAAAACAAAATTTGCAACTACGTAGCACCCCAACATGTACATAACATGACAATTTTGTAAATTGCATCTGTTAGAGCGTATGAATCGGACAAATACGGTTCACTGCTAACGTGAAATTATAACTTCTTTAAACTGAGCTTTGCAAACGCGTTATTCCTGAGTTGATGGTGTACCTCAGAACAAGGTATAACATACTATATTAGCTATGTCCGCTTAAGTGGTCCTAATGATGAAATTTACAGAATTGCATGACCACTTTTCAGTGAAAGATTACAGACCAGTGCAGGAACCTTAATGCTTCGAGCTTTTGAAAATTTTCAACTTACAGCACTTCTCGACAACATTGGGAACTGAAATAAAATATACGCTTCCCGTAGTTACTAGCATTACACTTATTTTAAAAATGCACCAAATTTTATTTCAATCTGCTCTGCCACTGCCAGAAGAAAGCATTTCTAGTTTCAAACGTATTTCAGTCAAGTGGTTGAGAGACAAATATGCCATTAAAACGAAAACTAACGCTTAGAGGCAGAGTTGTTGATAAATGTTATAGGTTATTCTTTTTTTTTTCTAACGTGTTCGTGCTGAGCCGATAACCTCCAACACAGGTGACTGAAACGATCTGAAACAGGTGACTCAAATGACATTGGAACTAATTTCAAGGTTTCAGAATTTGACACCGGTATCCTTTTCACTATAATGACTATCAGCACGCATAATAAGAACTGAATTTAGAATTAAATAATGCTTGACCACTAGCTGCAAAAAAAGAAAACCACTGTTTGCATTGGCATACACGAATTCGATATGTAACCAGCGCACACTATGAACTAGCTTGCCGTCAGGATCTGTGGTACAGCGTGGTTTAGAGGCGTTTTGAAACGAATCCGAAAAAAAAGTAAACTGGCTCGGATGCGGTAACTGAGTGGGGCTGAACTAATACAAAAGTATTAACAGAAACAGCAGTTGCGCATATATTAAGTATGAAGGAACACTGAAGGCAGTTGTTTATCTAGAGTGACTACGATCCTGGAAATATTTCAAGTGTTTCTTCTGCTTCAAGAGGTGACACAGTCATCGAGAACATCGCTCTCGAGTGCAGCATATCTCCTCAATATAGCACATCGCCCAATAAGATGGGCGGATATTGTTACGTCATCAATACGTCAGCGCAGCGCAGGATTTACGAGCTACGCCTAAAAACGTGTGTTGTTATACTTTGTCGGGCTCTACTGCCTTGCTGAGCTAGAGAACCGAACCGCACAGGGTGGGCCCCACGTTGCGAAGAATAGCACCGATAAAACGGTTTGCAGGACATCAGTGCCGAAAACAGGACATCTACAGAAAAATCTGATAAAATTGACCAAATATTGTCACCCTTCTTGCTGTGCAATTTTATTGCACATTATCATTCCACATTATCATTACCGGTGATCGACGACAGTTTACAAGCCGTAAAACAGCGCTTTGGGCATTGCGTAGCAATGATCAATCCCTTTAGCTGCACTTAACATTTGCCTTTAGCGTTTCCTTCAAGCGATATCTAGTGTTAGCGCCTCTAAAATCTACTACACCAGCCGGTATGGCTGACGACACGGCTCTACACCGGTGGAACATCGAGTGCGATGTTTAACAGCACTGCGCATCAACATAAGCTCGCTTGCGCGCGTCACTCTGCACAGTCACATATGAGCGACGTGCAAGGAACAACTTTGACACTTGGTTTTGCACTAACACTTGATTTGTGGCAAGGCGCGAACAAAATGTGGGCAACGTTACACAACTTTCTTTTTTTTCCCCTCGTCGGAACCCTTCAGCAGCGTTACTTTTCTGTAAGAACGACTTTCAGACTTTACTGCGTCTTCCTCACTCAGACGAGCTATGATAATGACAGAGGAACGGAGACGTTGTGGGTTTCGCAAAACAAAAGTGATAGCGTTATGCGCTCGTGTCATGGGCGTTCGCTATCTCTTCTGTTGAACATGCACTCTCGTATGATGAGATTACTATGCAAGCGTAAACTACGGTGATAATATTGTCTAGGCAGACTAATGCTAATCACTTAGATGGGCATACTTTTGTTTTCATGCGAACGCCGCAAAGCCAAGCCAAGCCCGCGTATTCTCGTGGGCTCGACGTAGGTCGTAGTAGTCTCGCTTCACGCCGTATACATGCGAGGGACGCTTCAATAGTGAGTTTTAGCTGACCGCCATCAATCTACGGTTACCGCTATACATCCGCAACCAACCTTCCAGTTTTTCGTGTTCTAGTTATGTGACGCCAGGCATACACCACGCGCGGTTTCGCTAGCACGTGCAAAATTTACAGGTGTTTGACACGGTCGAGCGGGGTAGCGGTGTGCTGAAACTCTCTAATACTGAGTAAATGGAAATCACTTCGGTCTGTATGCCGACCGTACGCATCTACTAAGCATCGCTGAACAGGGAACTTGGATGCTCGCGCTGATAATGGCGCGGCACAATCTTTGGTCGTCACCGTGGGCTCCGAAACACGAAGAGCAAAACATATAGAAAAAGTTTGTGAACAGCTAGATTTTATCTAGACGACTAACTTCTTAAGACAACACTTCTTAAGCTTTCAAACTGTATAACAAGGAAAGAACAGTGATTTTTTTCTCAACGGGGAGGCAAACACAGACGTAGTGTACGCGAACCTTTGACACGCTGTCTTTGAAGTTCTGCAGAGAATGGTTCTCTCGCGTGGAGTATCCGCCAGACGATAAACGAGCACTAGTATACAGTCGGTATGTACACATATGGATATAGACTTCACATATATAGCAAGTTTCACGCACGAGGGACCCTGCTGATACACATGCACGCTGGAGTGCGGACCTCCCATTGTATAGACCCTATGTATTTTATACTTACATATGTATATGCTGAACGTCGGCAACTATGCGGGCTTTTTTTTTTTCGTGGAGTCACCGTTATCTACACGAGGCCTCCACAAACGAAGAGGACACATGACCTGTTCGTTCACACATTATTCAGAGCGGGATTTCGAGATTCGGGAGTGGTGCACGCCTATGGCATGCCTCCCTTCGTATGCTTCTTGCACATGTAAACTTAAAATTGCAGTTTATGCAAAAAAAAAAAGGTTAAGCAAGGTTTGTGGTATGCCTGTACATATCAGGCAATGACTAAGCTGCCTAACTTGTATCACGAGAATACTTATAATCTACCAACACACAACGTGGGGATAAAAGACACGGTGGTTAGAATACCGAATCGAACGAAAACGAACATCAGGGCAGACGCCTCAATCATCCAAGAGATGTCACTTGCGCACAATGACAAAATATTCGGTGGCATTAAAAAAAAAAAATAAAGAATGACGGCACCAATGTCGGCGCGCGCTCTCAGTCGTCCGCGACCTTCAACGCCAAGAGAAGAGCTTACGGATCAAGCTCGTGACGTCACCAGGCTAAGCAATTGCTAACATAAACTTCCTCGATCCGCGTTCTCTGAACCACTCGGCGAAGAACATAAAGCTTCGAGTTTCCCGAGCCATGTTGTGGCAGATATGCGAGTATGCATAGTAATTAAAGCATTGTTCTTTGTACACTTTGCCCATGTCGACACTACAGGTCAAGTTGTTACGTTTAAGACTTGACTTCTTTTCTGGATCTTTTGTCGCAAGAAGTCGTTACCTGGCCGACCGAGTAAAAAAAAAATATTTAAAAAGCATCCTTAACAAAGTAATGAATGAAATGTATCAAAGAAACACCGTGTCCATCGTCCGTATGACGGTTGTGAAATGAGGAGTTGGAATCTATATAACGATACGTTAGCTTACTCGAGCCCGCAGCACTAAGCAGTGTTTTCTATCGCAGTGGCTAGAACAGGTAAAATTGTACGCAAGACTTCAACAAAGACCAGCAACGGCTTGGTCGTTTTCAAACGGCAAGAATGTGGCATAGGACACGTAGGCTGCACAATAATGGGGCCATTGTTGAATGCAAGCGTCAAGAAAACTCCCCGTAGCAAGCAACATCCATTAGGACAGCCAGAAAATCGGCTTACTCTTAGCAATTAGTGCACTTCATTCCTAGAAGCACGGCGTCTCGCGTGCTGTGGCTTCGAAAACACAAAGGCAGCGTTGTTTCGAAGACTGTGGTGCGTCCTTGCCGAGGTGCGACGTTCACCTAAAAATATCCAACAGTCGCGAAAACGTGCCTCAGAATAATGACACCAAAAAAAGAAGGAAGCTGGTGGTGTCACAATACACAACTATGCGGTTGATTGGCAGGATACCTCACAGTTTCGTTCTACTTAGAACAGCCAGGGTGGTTGTAACTTGGAGAAGTGATTAATTTACGCCAACCAAAAAAAAAAAAAAAATGACGAAGCTGTCGCAAGGAGCACTGATGCCTCAGGCTTATGAACTCCTCAGCTTCTTTTTCTTTTTATGAAGTAACCTCGCATGTTTTCGCAGACGTGGCTTCCATATAAATACTAACGACATTCCGTCCATATTGGTTGCTCGGCTGGACTTTTTGTCCGCAATGAATGAATTTCTTTGTCCAGATGGAATTGAGGTAAAAAAGCCGTACAAAAGCTGCCCCGATCAGGTAAGAAACCGTGAACTGCTTGAAATGTATTGAATTTATATTCAAGCGAGCTGACAAAACCACGTCCGTTCGAATAAATTAACCGCGCGCACAACTGTCTACCGCCTGCACAATAAAATCCTGCCTCAGCCTCATAAATGTACGCAAAAACATTTACTTCACTTTGAACTAAATTAGCTGTCCGCAATATGTGGCACTGAGCAATAAAGGCTGATCTGAAAGGCGAGTGTAGATCCCAAGGCCGCGTTGTCTGAACATTTTACTGAGCTTGAAGGCATTCCGCGATACACCACATATTTAACGGCATGAACACAATTAAAAGAGAAACAAATATGACGTCGATTTTCTCTTTGCGACTATTATTTTTAGATGCAATGCGTAAAAAATCGATTTGAACTGCTATAAGGGAATGTAACGTCGAGCTTATTTATTTGTTTTCACTGATAATAGCTTCTTCGTCATTGCTGTTGCTGTAGACGCTGTTCGTAACCTTTAAGAGTCATGAACAGCACAAGCGCGGCATGAATGAATAATCCCATCACGACGGCGATCAAATTTAACTACTGCTGATGGAAATTCGCCAGCTGAAAGCGATATCGAACGACCGTTGATTCAACTACGTTACGGTATTCCGCTAGGTACTCGTTGCCAAATTAGAATTAGTGGAAGTCTCGAAGAAATCTTGTCCTACACAACTTTCTTCTGGCGCCAGTCATTTATCCTGCCCCAAAGATTAGTATTATACTATTCACCCGATACTATCTCATCACACTTTCCGGACCCTCAGCCTGCGTTTTTATCACCGGGAATACTTATAACTAAGACGATCTCCAATTTCAGGCATCACGAAAGAAAGTTGTGTAATATGCGTCGTCGGGTATACCATTACGCTTTGATCGATGGGTTGGCGACGTTTGCTCTCATGAATATACTTCAATATAGTGTATTGACTCTCAATTGACACGTTAAATTCAGGGCACTGCGCGAATGCTGACAACCGTTTCAAACCATCCCTCTATTGCGCAAGCCAATAGGCAAATTGTGAGAGCAATCTCGTATTGCTGCCGCGATCAGATTTCGTCACAGCGAAGCGACAAGTATTTTATTCGCCAAACAACAGTGACTATCACTGTAAACAAAGTGTGTCCCATGCCTTGTTACAAAACAGCCACTCACACTCACATTCATACCGTTCCACGAACAGACTTGAAAAGCTCGAGCGACAGGTCACAGGCTGGTGCAAGACAGTGGAGGCATAGCATAGCAGCATGAATGTCGGACGAAGTGATATTTACACAACTCGCGAGTAATAAGCTAAAGGTTCAGGAGTACACCTAGAAACGCCATGACAAATCGCAAAATGCTGATTAAATAGTTTTCCAGCGTCCTCTTCAGCATAGTTTTCTGAATGCGAGGGTGAAAAAACAATTCACACAAAAATTGCCCACATATTCCGGTGAACTAGTCAAACTCCCGTCAGCTTCGTTTTCATGTGCATTGCAGAAATAAGCTGCCATATCACAATCCCCTCTATAAGTTTAGTGTTCTTAATGACGTCAACGTTAACGGCTTTTTACTTCTACGCAAAGCGCGGTTGGGCCGCCATTACAATACTCTTTTCAATCAAATGAGTTAGCGAAAGCCATACGGTTATTCTAACGTTAGATTCACCAAAGGACAACATTCACTTTTTGAATAAATACTTTCGAGAAATAACAGTCAGTACTTTCTACTGACGTCTTTATGTAACAAGAATAGGCCTCGTAACCCCGTTTAGTGCTCAGTAAGCATGGAATTACCAATCCGTACCGAATGCGCAATCGAACGTGGAGCCTACTTGAGATCTTGATGCTCCTGACATCGAAGTGGTGCACGGTCAATTAGTTGGCCAGCAGGTCGGGCCTCACCAGTAAATTGATCGTTTTGTGAAACTAAAGTGCTTAACCGTTCACTTTCTCTGTCCACGCGCTTTTGCGATTAAATTAAAAAAAGAACAATTACACACACAAACATGCAGGGAAAACGTCTTAGCGACTTGTAGGAGCGTACAGAGACCCGTGTCGAAGAACTCTTGAACTGTACATTCGGCGAGGCTACAGCGTAGGCGCTCCCAAAACTGTTTGGCATATAGATATTCTTCCAACCATGAGGCGTACGTGGTTGCGACTAACATGCTGAAAAATACGGAGAGAGAGAGTAGAGAGAAAACGGCTTTACAAACACGTACTTACGACTACAGAGACCTGTCGTTTTTGCCCTTTCTCGGTGAATGTCAAAACAAGCGTCAACTATTCACGACGTTGCGGTGATACACTTGTATCGCAGCGACTAACCCCACAAAAGCATTAGCATTGTGACTTTCAAAAAATCACTCGGCTGGGCAATAGGCTAACGTTGCTTCAAGAAGCTAAGCGTCAATTATTAAAATTAAAACGACGCGGGCAGAACAGCGCCTTCGCGCTTTCTGCAATCTACTGCCGTCCTTATTAGGGAAGAACTGCGGTAGTGACTACCCGCTTCAGCAGCTGAACCACACTCTATACCCGTAGCAGTCTTGTTATGCACGAGACGAATAACGCTAGGAAATCGGCATCTTTGAAGCAACCTGTAAAACAGATTCCCTGTTGAAAGCGAACTAGAAGGCGGTGCCTTGTTAGAATTAGACGTGCGGGAGACTTCGGTCTCGGTTTTCATATCATGCTTCGATAAGTGGACTCGTTTTCGTGAAGGCTAGAGTGGTCACCCCCTTAGGAAGAGTTGTGTGGGTCTCCTGACATGAAGGAAAGTATTGTGAGAAAGCTGTGATTCCCACTCTGTGGTGGCGGGGGTGGGGGAGGTCGAGGGGTGCCTGAGTGCAGGCAGAACGACAAATCGCTTACTTGCAATTGTTACTCATATGGTTAGGCCTTAAAGAAGGGCATCAATAGCTGTGAAGTCGAAAACCTTTTCACCTTCACGAGTGTTTGCACTGTCCCTGTTCTCAGATCAAAAATCTTGAGTCACAACCCTCGTGCAACTTTTCCTAGATAAACTGGCCAAGTGGGAACTCTCACTCTCGCTTTTACGTAGACCAGTCCACGGTGGACACACTGGTACGAGACAGCCTCCAGCGCTTTCAAGTTGATACTCTTACGGTTGTAGTAGAGCACGTACTAGGGAACGTTATTCATGCTGCTTAAAGCAACAAAAAGGCAGCATGAAACAATAAAATATCCGTTAATGCCAGTAACAAGCAGAGAGGGTACCAAATGCTTCCGTCAAATAATCGAGGCAGTTCGTTTTTCTGAGCACAATGAACAATTGTCATTCTCATTGCACATAAAAACGAGGAACAGATTCCCAGTGCTTTTTCACACTCTGCGTAATGAAAAAAAAAAAAAAAGCCTAGAGTCACTGCAGCATCGGTATATTTGCCTCCAATGCTGATTTGTAGCGCAGAAAAAGAAACTAACTCCCTTGCAGTAGTCACCAAAGCGCCAACACCGCGAACAAGTCGGAAACCGTTGAAACTACAAAATGTCCAAGACAGATGCGCTATTCTCAGGAATGAAACGAAAATTATTCGTTGCCGCTGATTAGTGAGTGACGACAATGTAATGAAAACAAATCAGGCGGTATTGTAGCCGTCTAACTTATTCGCTTCAGTTTGCGTATTCTTGTATAGAGTACAAAGTCACGCAGCTCGCCGGCGGAAAGGCTTGAAACGCATTTAAAAATGTGGCAGCGGCCCTTTTGCACCTTATACTCGTGGTATTATGCAACGAAGACTCGCTTGGATTATATCTAAGAATAGAGTACATTAGCAGGTACGAGGTAGCTCACGCAGAAACGCAGGGTGTAAGAAAACCGAGAAGTGACGACGGGTACCGACAACGTGTCGCGGATCACACGGGACCGATGCGGCGACGAACCGGGCGTCGGAGTGCGGCCTCCACTCCCCACCGAAACGACGGTTTCGGAGTGTCGAGAAAAGGGAGAGAGGAAGTGACGTCACCACACAGCACACTAAAATGATGACGTCCGCCGTTACCAGCGTTTAGGACACAATTACTGTTTTCCTGAAAGGCCTTTGACGAAGATGGTGGAAAAAAAAGTAATAGTTCCGAATAAAACGATACTTTGTAATATTTAAAACAATCTTACTCAAGGCAAATCAGTCCAGCGATAAGCCGCAAATACTTATAAGCCGTAACAAGCGCACATTTTGGCAATTTGATTTACGTTGCGTGATTTCGGTGCGCAAATTTGTTTTCACGCGTTGGCACCTACCTCCCCTCTGTAATTCTCCGGCCCTGAGGGTATATCAAATAAATAAATAAATAAATGTGACTCATTAAAGTGATAAAGTGATGGTTCAATTGGCTTCCATGTATCTGAAGCGAAATCCCAGAGTTTCGACTGCGACAAATTTTAGTTTCAAGTATATTCTAGTTCTGGGCAACCAATTTTATTTGTGGTGCCGCGATGTCACTTCCATCTTCAATCTTCAAGACTCACCATCGTTCCGCGTTTTGAGCCCGGCGAGGTCCCCACGCCGCTATATAAGAAGGATCAAGATGGTTCGACGTTACAGAAACTGCGTATTATTATCACATTCCTTAGGAATACACATGTGCATGTCGTATATGTATATAGGAGCGCAGAGAATCAAATACGAGATACAGTTCAATACACGTGACACTCCGATCCCAGCAGGTGGTCTTGCACACAGCACGTTGCAACGAGGGACTGCTCTCCGTTGGAGAGCTATGTATACATATAACATACTTTAAACGACAGGCGAAGCCAGTAATTCGGGAGTTTTGAGAGCGTATTACATGGAACTTTTTTTTCTGCCGTCTACTGCAGTGGACCTGCTTTAAAGCAGATAGAGAGACAAAGAAATGGACTGCAGGAAAGTCGGACAGACGTACGTGTTACCTGTAGGGTTTGCTACCCTACGAGTAAGAGTAAGGGGAAAGCGAAAATAATGCCCGATTTATGATCGTACTTCAGTGGCTTTGACGACTGCGGCATTTATCAGTATACGAATAATGAGTACCGTACGAAAGACGCTGGTTACGAATGCGCACGCAAACGAATACCAACTTTAAAGAACGCAACAAAACGACCAGGCCACGAGATGGGTCTTATTGGGGGAGACGGTGGTGAAACTGGCAAGTAAAGCAGCTCTAACGAAACACCACCTGGCAAGGGATGCCTATAAGAATTTTCACGTTGAGAAGCGGGGTGATATTGTGCTTGAGAGATAGTCTAACGAGGTTTGATTTGATTATATAATTCCCTTAGCAAACACACTATGCATAAGAAGGGTGACACAAACTATGATCTGTGTACGATAAGTCGAGTCCAGCTCAGTCCAGAAAATGTCTCGCTGAAGTAAAAAATGTGCCTAGCAATTTCGGTTAAATATTGCCGCTGTCTACACAAAAGGAAGCAGCCTAGAATCGTCGAAACCAAAGTCAGTGCCCCTGGTAGGGAAATGTTCACACACACACACACAGGCAAACGCACGCCCAGACACATACACATTACTGTTGAACGACTTTTGTAAGAAGGATTGGGACACCTTGTTCACACTCTCACTACAGCTTCAAAAATATAGATTACGCTGTGATACGAGTGTAGTTTCTGCGCGGAGATAAAAAAAAGAAAAAGGGAAACCATCTTTTTGTACGTTTCGTGACTGAACGGTTCTCCTCGTGTATACGATGATTTTTTGTTGGCCTGATGTCTTCTCGCATTGTGATAACGAAGGACTACATCGAAAACTTGGTGCGCGGAGGGCCACTGTTGCCAATTGTGCACGGCCATTTGAAACTGCGAATTTTCCTAGAAGTGGCGTGCGAGGCGGTCATGCTGCTCATGCGAATTTCAACCCAGAAAGCCCGTGATTACGGTCGGATGTTATGAAATTTAGGAGAAATCAAAGAGGATTAATACAGTAGCACTAATTGCTTTGATCGCTCAGTATTGGAATCAACATGTTCGAGCTTTGTAGTGGCTGTGCGACAACAGCGTGTATTAAGGTATGGACGTACAGAAAGAGATGAAAGACAACGAAAAACTAACGGAAATAATCGTCTTCAGAAAACACGGCGATTCAAGCATATTTTTGGGGGCGTAAACTGCAGCGCTTATCCAAGAGAATCCTAGTGACGGTAAGCTCAAGGTTAGCGCTTCGCAGAACAGAGAAACGCACACTTTGTATATTGTTGAATAATTCGAAGCGCACGATAACGAGACAAAAGCGAGACAGAGACACGCATTCAGCGCTGTATGAGCGTTTGTGTCTCGCGTTCTCTGGTTATCGTGCGCTGCAAGTTGTTCGTGTTGAAATAACTGGCCCGACAGTCTATTCTTGCGTCTATTGCTGAAATCGGGAAGGGGGTGGGGGGGCACGATAAAGATCACAGACAACCCTATCAATGACAACAAAGCGCCCAGAATATTTAATGCCACCGGATTAACAGGACTAAAACAGTCGTTGAGGTGATGAGGGGGATGTGACTCATGCATCACCTCGGCGATACTAAAGACTTACGAAATTTTCAACGTGGGCCCGTTCGGTGACCCTACAGTGGCGACTCCCTATTCCGCATGTTCTTGCAGAATGCTCACAGAACACAGATACACATTATTTTCTTAAAAGCTGCAGGCACGACCAAGAATGGACCCTATAGATGTAATAATCGTTCTGGGCATGCCACTTCTTATATTTCGAAAACTTGCTCTTGTCGGTATGACATTTACACATACACCACGAGCTCAGTTCGTAGGACGGTCAAAACGACGTTTAGCGAAACGGTAAAGCAATGGCGATTGGTTCCCATGGACATCCCCCTCCCTGCTTTTTTTCTTTCTTTGCCTTTAAGAAGCAATTAGACACTGTGTGGCTCGTCAATGTGGTGGTCCCTAGCATCTGGAACAACAAATTAAAGCTGGCCAAAGCAGGTGGACCACATGCTTTTTTTTTTCTTTTCGCGCAACGCGTACAGCAAATGTCACAGTCAACTTCGATACATAAAAGCAAACTTCGACGGTTCGAGTAAATCGCACAACTCCGCTCGTCTTGTAGTAGCTTGCTGCTGGAACAGTTAGATTTACATACTTGTGCTCGTGTGATTGCCTGTTTTCTTGTTGTTCTCGAGACAGCATGAGGCAGCATGAGACGCCTAGATTGCGTCAGCTCGACCCCAACCGGAGACTGCAGAGAGCTTTTCATCACGAGACAAAACAAAACACTAATAAATCATGTCCAAAGCATGGCGGCTATGATGTGTTTCCGGCTCCAGCAATCGCTTCCGGCGCGTGCAGTTAGCAAAAGCATAGGCTTCGAGATTAGTTTTTGTTACTCGGAGGGAGTCGTTGCTGCGGAGCCCTTTCGTCTCGCTCTCCCGCTAACAAGAAACAGCGCTTCCACACAGACAATAAGATTACGTCGGATGTGCATGAATTCACTGCATTTGAGATATTACGGCGAGCCTAACTTGTGCTCACAACGCGATATCTTTGTTTATATTTCACGCATTCTTCATTTCCGCCTTTGCTTGTTCAAATTAGTCACCCCCAGCTTTTGCTCAACAAACTGCAGTGTTCTACAATGGCCTCCGAGATCTCGAGGCGCGACGAAGTATTCGCGTCAGCCATGATTTCGCTTTCATGTTGGAAAACCGCTAAACTTAACGAAAATAAAGGATAACAAACATCAACCGGCCCTGCGAATGGCGAACGGTATGTGCAGGAATGATTAGATAATACTGAGGACTAGATATACGGTGAACATTCGACACACACGGATGTGTAACGACGTGGGAAAAATAAAATAATGAGCACGGAGGAGACGCCATTCTCATTCCGTCACTGACATGATTGCTCCAGTTGTTCAGGTGAGATACTTTCGTACATGAAGAAATGCAACAATAATATCAACGTGAGATTCGGGATCAAGAAAAGATGCACAAAAAAAAAAAGATATGCGTATGATGGCTTAGCTTTTACTTGACACATAATAAAGAAATTCTGTTTTATCTTCACGAGGAATTGTGACAGGCAGGCTGCAATTATTAGTCGGTACCTTCGCTTCTCCCGCGTATACTACAACATGTTTCTTTTTCTACTCTTAAACTGGACCTAGCGATAAAATGGCGAGTATTATAAACGCTTGCATTGGAAGTAGATGAGAACATACACTGAGTCAACCGCTACCTTCGGTGACAACCCTTAATAACACAACCCTGACTTCGACGAAAATACTCCAAAGAGAAGGAATAAACGCACTCACACACGTGAAGACAGCGAATGAAGGCATTTGAAGAATAAATGACTCAAGTAACACATTTGGCTTTTATGCCTTTAAACTCTAGGTGAAGGCCCAGGCGCAACCAATGCTGCAAATATAGTTCAACTAGAGTGATTGCGCGCAGAAAGTGCAACAACGGAGGTCGCGGCTCGGCGTGCTCACATCTTTCTAGCGGTTAGGAAACCGCGATAGGGTGTCCTCAATAAACGGTGCAGGATGCCTTGCACTGAGCCACTCTGCAATCTTAATAAAAACGAAGTCGGTGCGCACAACATTGCGATTAGAGTTGCTTGAAACAAAACAGCATGGCTTCTTCCTGAAAAAGAAATAATAATAATAATAATAATAAAACAAAGGTGACGAAGCGGTAGTATTTTCAATTTCACGAGGGAAGGAAAGTTTGAGGACTGAGACGGCGTTCAGTGTGAAACCCTAACGCCGGCACAGAGAACCTGGAGACATGTAAGATGCGTGTCTCCCCGTCTGCGCCGGTTCTGCTCGAAGAAAAGGTGTTAGCTGTTCCATATTGCCTTTCAGTCGCTCCATCAAGTACAAGAAAGTGTCTTCGGTGCAGGCTGTGCACTTCAGCGTGTTCATACTTTGATGCTGTTGGACCCAACTGTTGCAAGAGCTTATCGCTTTGTGTCTCAATACGTTTTTGCAAAGGGAAGCTCGGAATTGAAGAGCTATGATATCCGTATAGGCGCAATAAGTGGTACACTGATGCCGTTAAGTTTAAGGAAATCAATCAATTAATTTTCAGTGGACAGCACAAATAATAATGCACCTGCTACCCAGAAATACGAAAAAAACCCCATGATGTCCACACAAAACCCATAGAGCCCATGATGTTCACATTGAGTGGCTGTCATCTTCGGTGTTTTCTATTTAAGTAAGAGACCCCGTTGACATTCTGCATGCTCTTCATATTTCAAGAATCTGCTTTGCTGTGAAGAATGCGAGCGCGCCGAGTTTCGCGCCGGAAAGTTTTTTTTTTTTCCTGCGCATATAAGAAGGCGATAGTTCTCGTTTATCTTAAGTTATAGAGCTTGTAAGCCTTCGCAGGTTACCCGGTCCGGATACGTCATTCCGCAACCTGTCACCCATACGACAACCTTTTCGAGTGCCCGATCGTCGTGCGGCTTGTAGTCATCATTCAGCCGAGCTCACGCAGAACTCTCCAGACAGTTTGGGAGAAGCCCTCAAAAACACGCAAAGCTATCGCACGATGCCAGAGGCAGTATCGCCGACAGATTACTTTCGCGGAAACTTTTGCGTAACGCCACGTCTATAGCGACACGTCTCGCTGGAGCCACGGGCAAATGGTCAATCGTTCAAAAACAATATGGCTTTACAAGATAGCTCATGGTCGGTCCAATCAGCGCGCACCGAAATTGGTATGCCCAAAAACGATCGATCGAGTAAAAGGTCTCAGAATGACGGCCGTCACCTGGTCAACCAGCTCAAGCTCACCACTCGCTTTTGTTCTTTTTTTGTTCCTCTTCGCGTAGAAAAAAAAAAAAAAGAAGAGAGATGCTCCCTACAGAGGAGCTGGAATATACCAAACTGCTATCGGGCTTGCATGTTGCGGAGAGATTAGATGGAAGGTGATGGTGCTGGTGTAGGCGCGGCCGGTGAGAGCCGTGCGTACACGCGCGCACGGGGGCGGTAGGGTTTCCGCTCCACCGGAACCGGAAGCGACGCGTACGCAGCGTCATCGGCACCGCGGGTCCGGCTGGCTGTCCGCGTGGAGAAGCACCACAAGCACCGCAGTCGTCGTCGTCGGAGTGGTTTGTGCACGTGGTGTACGCACACCGGCCTAGCGAAGCGTCTGGTCAAGGCTCCACCGCTCCGCGAACGACGACACCACCGTCAGCAGTGTCCACACCATCTCGTGGCAGAAGAGCGTATACTTGCAGCGGCTTAATGACACCACACTACACATGCAGACTGGGGTCGAGCGGAGGTGGGCGACTCCAGGCAGCGCTGGACGGCCGGTGCCTCCTGCTTCTTGCGTCTTTTTTTTTTTTTCTTTGTCAATCGCGTTTCGTTTCACATAAGCGGTCTCTCTACCTCTCTCGCTCGCACACAGCACTCGGAAGACGTTTGATGATGGCGTGCAGAATAGAATACAGTTGGTTTGCGGCACCATTAGCCGCAGCCAAAAGTGGTTGTAGTTAGTAGCTGTAGGCTTCCTCTCATAAATAGCTTTCTATCTTGATTTGGGCTTGAAGAAGGTTTCCCGGCGGGAGCGGCGGCGACTTTGTTGCTTCCTCCGCCGCCATCAGAGGGTACCAGCGGCCTGTCGTCGGCTGGCGAGTTGCGGCCCTGCGGGACAGTGGCTCCGAGGTGACGGCGACACGGGTCGAGCCGCCGCAGCCGTGACCACGACCGCCGCGCCTGACGGGTGTGTGAGGAGGGGGGCTGCGGCCCCTGGTTCTAGAATGAGGAGGGCCTCTTCCTCCGGCTCGAGGAGGAGGCTGGCGGCGCAGCGGGCCCAACCTCAGAGCGAGGCGAGGCTGTCTTCGACGCCCCCGCCGTCCACTGCGCCCTTGGCCGGTCGCTGCGCGAGGCTCAACTTCAGCTGCTCGCCCGAACTGCCTGCGCTCGCGTCCGCATGGCCAACAGCAGCGGGCCAGCACCGCAGGGAAGTCCACACGCAGGGGCACAGGTCAGGAGCGAGGTGTGGCAGTGGCAGTGGCAAGTGGTTAGTAGGCAAGAGAGGTGGGGGGGGGGGGGGGGAGAGAAAGAGAGAGAACAAAAAGAAAGCGACGATTAGTTATGAGTTGCTCTTAAGAACATGTCGAGCCAGATGTTGTCAATTTGACCGCGGAAGAGAGTCGACCCGACGCAACCTTAGCCATCAGAACCCGACACGGATTTCACCCCCTCGACTCGACTCACCGACCCACGACGAGTGAGTGAGTGTCACCGAGTGAGAGAAAGGTTCGAAACAACACGCTACCGTTTACTATATAGCTGAGTTCGTGCTTTATCACGTTCACTGCTTTATGCTTGCTTTACTCAACTCACTACGTTTGCTCCTATCTGCTATGCTATATATTTGCTCGCGCTGTACGTCGTTTTTACCACGAATTACCAACTAGCCCAAGCAACCACCCTTGTACGTATTTAAAGCCACGAGCGGCACGCAAACAGCTGTCTATAGCGAACAAAATACAGGGAAAGAACACTAGAGACGCAAAGGCGCCCGTTCGTGGAGCCGTTAGAAAGCCTAGAAATCCTGCTCGCCTCGAAAGCAAAGTTAAAAACCGACCGGCGGGACGAGACACCAGAAAGCCGGCCGTAGAGGAAAGGTTAAGCTGCCGAAAATCGTTCCCGCAATGGGAGAAAAAGTATTTCCGGAAAGGGTCGTCGCCGCCGCCGCCAGAAGAGCGAAGAATCAATTACGTCGCCGACCCCGGAAGTGTCAACAGAGTGAGCGCGGGCCACCCGCGGGAGGCAATCTACAGTACTTTTTTTACTTCCTTCCTTGTTTGTTGTTTTCTTCTTTTTTTTCCCTATCTGCCGGCTGTGTTTCCTCGACGCGGATAACAAGAACACTATACTACTTTTTATCGCCGACCATAATAGAAACCGAGGTCTGATAAACTGGCGCAAGAGCGACACGGCTGTGCGACCAGTCGTGAATGCGGGATGAAACTGTCCCTGCATTAATTCGTCGGTTGACCGGTCTGTTGTCGTTGACGTTGTTGTTGTTATTGCTGTTGCATGATTGAAATGTTTCATTCGTGAGAGGCCCTGGCGTTCTTTTCTTCGCTTTTGCATTGTTCATGCATCTTGCAGCTAGAATTTTCACTGCAACTTTACTGATTTATTCGTTGATTGATCGATTCATTGATTGGTTCATTATTTCATTCATTAGCGTTGACGTCCAATTTTTGATAAAGCGGAAGGAAAATAATATTCCTGTACTTAGATATAGGTTGCTGAGGTCGAAGCTCGGGTGAGCCACTGATTCATGATGGAAAAAGGACAGCGCACAAAAAGACAAAACATGCGCGTGCGAGCAATTATTTTGTGTTGCGTCTATGCGCGATTTTCCTCATCGATTAGATTTACGAGTACGGGGATGAACTTGATGTGTATAGTCAAAACTAATCCCGGAGCCTTTAAGGCGCCCCTCACAGACCAGCGATTTAATCAATCAATCAATCAATCAATCAATCAATCAATCAATCAATCAATCAATCAATCAATCAATCAATCAATCAATCAATCAATCAATCAATCAATTTATATGCCAAGATTTGGGGATATCCGAGTGTGTCGCACTGCCGCAGCTGATACGAAACAAGCGCAATGAGAATGACAGACTTAGCGCATGAAGGTTCTTACAAGCGCAGCGCCCTAGGAACCCAAATAGAAGGATGATTTGCTCACTGTGCTGTGACACTAGTGAAACAGACCTCTCGTACATGCCACAGAAGGATAGCAAGAGTGTTTGGAGGGTAGCTGCCACAAAAAGCCGGCCGCACCAATGAATAAAAAATTCACTTGCAGAAAACAAATATTTGCAGTTCTGAGATCAGGTTAGCGTGTAGACTCTCCGATGTGCTTTTGCTTGAAATTAGTACCTTCAATTTTGTAGCTTCGGTAAGACAGAATTTTATTTCGTTGCCGCAACTAAATTTGTCTTTCTGGCCTTCATAAACGACACTGCTGGCAAATGACACCGTTCGCTCCGAATCCAAACAACACACGCAAGGAATAAAAATGAAAGAAATGGAGAAAGAAGCAGTGGAAGGTGCGTCAGCCCGGAATGGCGCTCGACAAAACAATTCACGAGCTCCCGCCTCGGGCGCGCGTGCCGTGTTCTGTATTGTAGCATCGTCACTCTATGGTACGACCTTTACAATGCATTGCCAACTAACCTGGCATTCAACACTGTCCACTTAGAGCACGTGTAAATCAACGGCATTCACTGCGTGCCACCACAAGGTTTATGACTCACATATGCACCCCATTTCTCTCCCAGAAGCGAATAAGCAAAAAAAAAAAAAAAAAAAAAAAAACCTGCAAGAATAGTCGCTTCGCGTCATCATCTAGTTCGGCTTGACCTTCACGACCACCGGACGGCGGGCGGCATCTGCGACGCTCCATATATCCGCGTCCAACCAGCAACTACTAAACACCGGGGGCCACGGTGGCATTCTCATCCGTTGCAGAGGCCGATCAATTTACGTAAGCGATGGAAGCGGCCCGCTGGACATAGGAAGCGCGCACCCTAATATACTGCCCCGCGACGTCCAGGCAGCGTCCCCCAGCCGCGCATGCTTCACGCCACGTTGTGTACGAGCCGAGACCGCAACCTTCTTGCGACAGGCTCGCGCCGCACGCAAGCAGGGCTACATCGCGAGGGAGGGTCGGGTCGATTATGCATCGGGTGACGCGCGGCTGCGGTCAATTGTTATGCGCTCCGTCGGCCACTCTCTTGCTTTTTTTTAGGGGGGGGGGGGGGGCTTCTCACTCGCGAGGCTGAGAGTGGTGGGATGCAAGGACGCCTCGCGTGCTCCCCGCCGCTGCTTGCCCGACGCGTAGCACGCACGATAGAAGAGTGCTCGGTTTGGACGCGTGTCCCATGCTTTTATGCATTACGGCGATCTGCGTAAGGCTGCGTAGGGACGCCATGCATGGGAAGTCGCGGATGGACAAATGGACGGACCGATCGAAGCAGGAATGCCAGCTCATGGGGCATTCGCTCGCGAGATTTCTTGCGAGTGTTTGAGTCAGTGACATTGTACTCGGCCAGGAACGTTGAGCGACGCGCCGAGTACTGACTACATATGTTACGTCGAAGCAACGCTTGTATTTGACGGTGACATTAGAAAGGAGATACAAAATTCCCCGACGATTACGATACTACCTAATGCGAAACTTGAGGGGCGCAGCTGTATTTTATTTCGCGATATATTGGTTGGCGTGGACAATCTGTCTCGTGCGGCACGTTGCAAACGGAGCGAAGTGTGGCGCGACTGCCTCGCTAATTGGGTGATCGCGACAGGCGGCGCGTGGGTGGCGTGCAATTCACAGCAGCCGCCGCAGACAGACCTCCGCTCATGCAGCGCTTTGTTTCCGTACAGACGATGCGCGCTACTCTGGCGCCATCTCGTAGCCATCGTTACCGCAAAGCTCGTATCTCACGGCACTACGTTTTTATTCTCACGCTTTCGCCACACCCTCTTCCTCTGCTGTCCTCCTCGCGTTCTCTTCGCTATCGCCGTCTTTCATCGCCGCTGCGCTCCGCGTTCGCTTTCATCCTTCGCTGTGTTCGTTCGCTCGGTTACGAGGTACGACGCCGACGCTCGACGCAGGAACGGGCCCCTAGGATCTGCGGTCTAAAAGAGGACTTTATTCACAGAAAGGCAGAAAGGTTGGTCTGAGCTTGTGCGCTCTAAACTGCTACATTGCGCTGCGGAAGGGAAAAAAAGGGGTACGAAATAGGAGGTGGAGAATGATAATGATAAGAAATGTGGTTCGATGAATGCTGGTCGTTCACACACCAACAATGCTTAAAGCATTGAGCCAAGACCTGTGTTGTGCAGAGATTGTATTACGGCGCTACGATCAGCGTATGACGTCTCGTGTGGGGCCCAGGGGCCCAAAATAAGGTCCCCCGAGAATGATCTTGTGTTGACGGTTGTCGCAGAGGAGGCTAGCTAAAGTGTGTCGCTCTTGCGTGTCAACTAGGCAGACGCAAAATTGCGCGTTAGTGCCTCTGGTACAGTGTATCGTGTCTCTTGCAGCATACAGCATACACGAGGGCTCGCGAAAGCTGGTGCTAGCCAATAAACGAGCGCTGAAAAGCCATGCACAAGGAGTTGCCAGCACTGAGTTTGTTCATAGAGTGTGCCAGGGCAGCAGCATTGAAGCAGAGCTCCTCGTTTTTCGCACCAAGGTAGATGAGGGCTGCACTTGTTTTGGAAGTAAAGATACGCGTACGGAGACAGATACAAAAAAAAAAAAAGAAAATGGTGAAATACGGGACTGCAGGAGGGGAGGGTTGGTTGCCCTGGGGCAGTGTTGGTAACTTAGCGGGAAAGTCGCTAAATTTAGCGAATTTTTAGTCACCTTAACGACAACTTTGCCTTTTTGTATTCCTAGTGGCTATATTTTTAGTGACGTAAACAGCCAGTAAATCGAGCTTGCAAAATTCCTCAAGGGGCTTCGGTTGAGCCTAATGTATTGCCTTCATTTTATCCTAAGGGGGATATGCGCCTTCAGTTTGTCGCTACTTGCGTACCGAAGAGCGTATTATGAGTCATCTGGGTGCACAACAGCTGATCTGACAGGTAAAGCGCAATTTTCAGATCTGACACCATTTTAAAAATTTATAGGGCTAATTGTTTTCATATCCCGACTGTTGAATCGCCACCGCAGCAGGTAATCTAAAGCTGTAGTTTAAAAAAGAATAATAAGAAAGACGTCTAGGAACAATTAGAATAAATGAAAGACAAAATTCCTAGTAAGTCATAATCATCACCATCATAACCTGTCGGGTACAACTTGAGAAGGCAGGAGAGGCCCCTCCCAGGTGACCGAAAAGCGGCAGCCCCCCTCCCCCCCCTCCCTCCGGATGGCCTCTGCGGCTTAAGTAGTAGTCCCGCTGACGCGAATCGGCCCAGTTCGAAGCGCGGACTGCCATGTTCTCCGTCGGTGAGGTCAACGGCCGTCCGGTTCGTGACGTCAGTCTAGAGTGCGCGTCAATTGGTGGAGGCTGGTGTGTATCCGCGTTTGAGGGGCAGATGCCGCTGCCTTCTAAAGTTCTACCCGACTATAGTGACTTCTCGCTAAAGAAGGAGGGACCTGGGCAATGACTGGCGACCTTATCGAAAAAGTTACCAAAACTGCCGCGGCGAGCGTGTATAGATGGCGCTGCTTCTAGGAGAGCAGGAGGCGTATAGGGTGTTTACCGTCGAGCTGCAGCTTGGGTCGGCGCACTCACCGGTGCCGCAGGTGCCGTGGTTGACGGAGGTGCCGCACGTGCTGCTGGTGGGCGCCTTCTTGTAGGTGGCGCTGTTCATGGTCAGCTTGCGCACGTTCTTGTCCGGATGGCACAGGATGATGTAGATCTTGGGTGAGAACAGGCAGAACAGTGCCACGTACGCGCTCAGCGAGATGGAAACGCAGAGCGTCGTTATCTGAATCTGCGACAGTCAGAGAGTGGGAGGGAGAGAGAAGGTAGATTAATGCGTGCACCGAGCGAAACCCTTTTACTTCTCGCAGCGACGGACCACACAAATGCGACGGCAAGTTATTTCTCTCCCGAGTTACGACAGACAGGCGCGGCCCATCCTTGAAGAAATGCGTTTTTTCGAAAATGGGGCGCAGGGTTGAGGTTATGTCATGATCGAAATTTAAAAAAAAATTGGTGTGCACCTAGAAGTAGCAGGAAACTACAGAGAAAACCTTCATTTGAAAGGAATGCTCCCGATTAGCTCTATACCTATAGGGTATTGCGCTATCAATGTCAGCAAGGATATGACGCACAGACCTCAAGATTATATTTTTTACCAATATTTCTGGAGTTAATGTGATTCGAACCAGCCGATTTCTTTCAGACAACGTCGTGGAAATGTTTCAATCACGCTACAGTTTTATTAGTTGTTCTCCTTAAAAAAATGTGGTTGATCCCTCTTATATAGGAATCGGTATAGAACACGAAAGTGAAACGTGTCTTCACAGAAGTAGTGTAATGTTTATTGCACATTGATATATAATGTCTATTGGTGTTTTGTGGCTAAAGCGCCCTTAGGCGTTGATGCACCCACGCTGACGCCTGGTGGCACGTCTCCTCCATCACGACTACCAACGTCGATGACCATGAGCAACCGTCGTGCATATGGAAGCTGCACTACGCTGCACACGCTAGCACAACGCGAAAGACGAAGCACGTAACTGACACACTAATACAACGCGCAAGACAAAGCACGTAACTGAATCGTCACCGAGTCAAATCAGCGCGTACAGCGCGTCGTAATTGCAGCCTCCGCGATCAACTTCAGAAACATTTTCAGAGCTAATTGCGGAGGCCAGGCTCCGCTGTGCTGAGTACGGTGAACGCCACCTAGGTGGCGTTGGTAGTGCTTCTTGATGCCAGCGTCCCTTCGAATGCTGGCATCGAGGCGTCGTAGTGCTGAGACCACCGAAGCGTTCACTGTCGGTGCGCGTTAGTGTCATAATGCAGTACTTCTCTTTTCTGCTCGTAGGCGGCGGCACCGCCCCGAGCAAGAGCGCGGGTACACGGAGGAGTGTTAGATATATAAGGCGCGTCTGTGTAGCTCTCTGCAAATGCGTTTGTGGCGCAATGGGTTAAACGCTCGGCGATCTATCGTCGCGGACCGAGAGGTCGTGGGTTCGATTTCCAAATTTTGCATGTTTGTGGAACTTTTTCTTCTGGTTTCTTTCTTTGTATTATGTTCGTGTATGTTCGTGTGACGCATTTCCGTGACGGAAATACGTCAGTGAAGTCTTGGTGGACCCCGGCATAAAACACTTTCGTGTTAAAAAATCACAGCATATTCACGGGGTGAATGATGATGAGTGGGCGAAGCTCCGGAGGGAATCATCGGATCTCCCGCTTAAGGGGACGCTAGCACAAACGCGTTAGAGACGTACTCTCTAGTAAGGGGGAGCGGCCACAGCGTCTTACGCAGCCATTTACACATGCCGGAACGTGCACCGCGTTTGCCGACGCCATCACATGACTGCTGAGACAGTATACCCCCGTATTCATAAACGCTCCTCGACTTGAACTTGACTTGCCACCGCCTTGGGCAGCGCGTTCGAAACGCGTTGAAGGTAAGGCGGAGAGGCCACAGCGTCTTACACCAGCTTCTTACACGGGCCGTAACGCGCTAGCACAAACGCGTTAGAAACGCGCTAGAAACGCGGCCTTTCGTTAATGTTGGGTATTTATTGCCATCGTGGTGCTTGTGTCTATGTGTGCTTCGTGGCGTAGTGGGCTAACGCCGCGCGCTCGGAAGCGAGGGGTCCCTGGTTCGATTCCGCGCTACGGACACAACTTCGGAATTTTTTTTCTCATTTTTCTCAGACTGGTTACACACTACTACTACGACGAGGGACGAACGGCCCGGGTGCCGCCTTAAGGAGATTCGCCCCTAAAATACCACATACTGTACATGTGCCCGGCAGACGTGTTCCGGAATTTATCATTTGTGCTCCATCCTGAGCGCAAGAGCACATCGCACAGATGCCGCTCAGGTGAAACATTATCGCCAAGCATAGTGCCGGTTTCCTCAATTTCATCTTCAATGTCGTTTACGTTCAGTGCTTAAAGTCAGGGCGGGGGGGTTCGCCCCTCCCTCCCTTCAACTGTAGCACTGCGGCACCCATTCGACAGGCGCTGAAGGTTATTTTATGGCCATGGTAGTGCCCTGAGCGGGCCAGTACTTATTTTTATTCTGTGCTTCTATTCTATGACCTATACATATAGGTCATAGGCCATATATATATATATATATATATATATATATATATATATATATATGCTGCCAAACCTTGTCTCACAAGTGGTCTTGTGAGACAAGGTTTAGGCAGCCAGATTCTTCTTTATTCTCCCGAGCGAGAGCCCCACCACCAAGCCCTAAAACGGTGATGATGAGTATGTACACATGAAAATATGAAGCGTATGAATAATGCTCACAATATCTATATATATATATATATATATATTGCAACAAGCCGTATTCTTCAGTGGTAGAGCAATTGACGAAGCGGTTAAACAAGCTGGCTCAGTTGAAAACCGACCTAGCGCGAACCACACGATGGTCAACGTCTGCTTCCACACTGGCACAGGGCTGGTGCCGATGTGCTCCGGTGCAATATATATATATATATATATATATATATATATATAAGCGTGTGTTAGTGTGCGCGCGCTATGCTGGTCGGCACCCTATGAGCCCCCCCCCCCCCCCCCCCCCCTCCTCCTCCACTGAAAGAAGACTTGAAGCCCTGTTTACTTTTACTGTTCTTCTAACGCTCGAAATTGAGAGACCGGATCCACGGCGCAAAGTTGTCAGAGGCTCCGCAGCAGCACGGCTATATACAGGTGGCCGAATACACCCGCACAGCGTTCGCCAGAAATTGCAATGCCTTTACTACCCTTTCACAAAACCTCCCCCGCATTCTCAACAACCTGCTCGTGCCGATCAACGCTACACATTCAAGCAGCGAGCGAGCTAGGCCGGCTTTGAGAGCCAACAAAAGACCGTTGTTCGGCGTTTGGACGTAATTAGAGAAGACGAGCTGACGAAAATGTGCGAACACGCTGCGTGCGCTCCCGAGATAGATGGCGGTTGCAACAACATAACTGGACAAACAAAGAAGCGCACGAGGTGCCGGCCACTCAACAACAAACTACGGCTGCTTAGTCCAGCACAAAGCCGCGCTGGTTCTCGAAGCTGTCAGCATTGCGCGTGCCGGATCGCGCAGTGAAGAGGTAGGCTTAAGCACAGAGAAGATTATACAATAATGCGCACCTGCTCAGGAAAGTAAAAGGACGGAGAACCATAAGACAAGCCCTACTGCACTTCAAGCTGCCACTTATTGAAGAGTGCTGAATGCGACGTGTCCCCGGAATAACGCAGCAGGCGTCTTTTAAAAAGACCCGCAAACGAGAGTTTAGCGTGACAGTGAGAGCTTGGCGAGGGTTTTCTTCTGCACGCGTCTAGCTCTCGATGCAAATTCGACTAAAAGGTTTCCAGACAACTTGTAGAGAAACGGAGACGCGTTTCTCGGGCGCACCGGGCGAGTCGCGCATCTTCGCTTTGTTTATTTGTTTTCATTTATCGCACCATGGCTGCAGCAAATTCGAGGCATTTCGGCCGGAAGGAAAAGCAGCTAGACAGAGAGAGAGAAGAGAGAGAGAGAGAGAGAGAGAATAAACATCTCTAATGTGTAAATGCAGCTTTGGAGAGGCGTCCTCATTCCAGAATGCCTTGAGCTCGGGCCGCGTCCTGGGCCCTCGCAATCAGCCGTTGCTGATCAGCATGCTAGACAGTTCAAATTCAGAACCATGAGCTGTGCCTCCTTAGAAAAAAAAAGTTAAACAATAGGAAAAGAAAACTGAACAAAGAAAGCCAACACAGAAATGCATACACATATGACGCAGACAAGCCACGTAAATGAATCTAGCCCAAAATAAAAGCAAGGAGATCGGCTATCTATAGGAGGCGTTGCTCCTAGATAGCACAAGGCTTGTGCAAACACGAGGCACAAATCGAAAACACTTCGGTATGTTGTATGGAAAAAAAAAAGAATATTATTGTCAAACAGTGTTCTGTAATCACTGGTAGCAGTTTATTACAGGTTTTGCAAGTCGGAATGCTATCAACAAAAAAGAAAAAAAAATAGAAGGAAATAAAAACATACAGCCTTCAAATAGGTCTTGTGGAAGTGAGACTCACGCACTTTTATGCAGTCGACTCACGCACTTTTATGCAGTCGTCTACATTAACTCGTCCTCGCAAAGACATAAACAAACACACCGGTTCTTGACTCGCGTTTCCTTAAAATGCACAGGCAAACGAAACTGAATGATTGTGAGCAGCTTGGAATTGATACGTATGTTGGTGTTGACATTACAGGTCCACATCTATAGCCTAAGAGGCATGTTACGATATATGGTAACGACCCGTCCAGCAATAGGAACAAATGTGGCGAATGGTGTAAACAAACGACCAGATACAGGTGACGTCAGCTTCAAGCTTTGGACAACGGAATTCTTGCACAAACAAATAAGTAAGAAAAAAGTTGTCGCAGTTTCACCTGAAAGGCGAAGCATCAATTGCGATAGCAAACTTGTAGAGAGCTATACGGAGTAATGATATTATCTTTATCAGCTGTATAAACTTGGACATGCAGCAGCATCGGCAACACGCAGAACTGTTGTCGACGCCATCGGCGTTTTGCCCGTGTTCGCTAAAAATGCGTGCGGCGTTGGTGACTGTTGCCGGAGCCTCTGATATAAATAGGCACTGCGTGCCGCAGCTAAACGTCGCCTCCCCCACGGCCTCTCGCTCGTCGGAAGAAGGCGCGTTTGCTCTACGTACATGGTGATTGTGAAGGAGAACAGAGACGCCTACTTCTGCAGCCCTTAAGCGAGCACGGCGCAGAACGCGCGTTTGTTCTCCGCCGTGCGTTCACTCCCCGTGAAAGACGCGCCCCTCGCGCCCTTTCACTCGCACATACAGCGTTCGGCGCGCGGCGACGATTTCTTCTCCAAATGACGTCATACGGAACCTCACGGCGACGGCGACGGCGACGGCAGAAATCTGCTTTTGAGTGTCCATATAATTGCTATCGCAATAAAAAGAAAGAGCAAGAGACATTCTGGCTACTATTATGCAGGATAGCAGATACGGGCGCAAACCCCGAACAACGCGTTGCCGTTCCTTTCTCGTTCTGCCGTGACACTCGCAACAGAAAACTTGCTGCACTGTATAATAAATACATTCGAGGTAGGCATGAACCCAATAAGGCTATGAGAGAACAGAGGAAACTATAAACTTGCGGGAATGCTGCTGAGAATAAAACAAACAAACGAACAAACACAGGAATGCTACGAAACACAACAGTGAACATTGGGCCATGTACTGGATTAATCTACGTGCTCATAGGAGGCCAGCGAAAAAAAAAAAAAAAAGAAAACAGCATGGCACGCATCTCACTACTTTCACACCACCTTGATTGGTATGGAAGAAGATCGATATGATGGGAAGAAAGCAACAAAGGAAAAACAAGATAAGCGAGAGAGAAAAGAATGCACGTGTGCACACTCAAAGTTCTATCTGATAGTCGGGGCAAAGGGCATTCGTTTTGAGTCAGCGAACACTGGGGTGCAACGATGACGGGGAGTGGGGGGGGGGGGGGGGGGGGGGGGAGGATGCTTTCAAGAGCTCCCGGAAACAATTCATCGCTTTGAATAATGACAACAGCTCGCTCGTGCGTGTCTCGCTTCGGCGGTGCTTGGCACGTCCCTGCGTCCTTCCAGATCGTCCGGCATAGCGGATAACCCTCAGAATACGTAAACAATAGCCAGAAATATCATTACTCTTCCTCCCGGCAAACACGTCATAATGACCCCTTGCATTTTCATAAGGTGCCGCTACTGTTTGCGAGGCACGCAGATAACCCCTC
>NW_023605892.1:0-60001 GCF_013339745.2 Dermacentor silvarum
TCCATCACTCCATCACTTCCAAATTATCTTAGGCCAAGTAGAACACATATGTAGTTTCATAACTTTCCTTCTTATTTAATCATAAATTCGAACTTGATAAAAGCAGATTAGACTACTGCAGTTGCATAACTAGGCAATTAGGAACAGCGCTGAAAGCTTCTGTCTTTGCAGTAAGCAAAACTAGATGAACACACAATTTCCTGTAGAGAGAGACATAGATAGCGAGTACTTAATGCATGGAAACTATAAAGTCGTTGCATGTGTAATGTAAGGTTGAAGAGATTCATATATTGTTACTCAGTACAGATTTTTGATTCTGTATGTGTAGCCGAAATCTGAGACGCGACAGTTGTAGCATTATATGTTATATGCTAGGGTTTGATGTGCCAAAACCATTTTCTCATGAGGCAACACTGTAATAAAGGACTCCAGGTTATCATGGACAACCTGCGGTTCTTGCAACACTCAATATTGTGTGTGTGTTCTGCACTGTCAACTTTGCACTACGAAGCGACATTTACCTCAGATTGGGTTGCTGGCAGCTTTGCACAAATGGCAGATTTTACTACGTTATGATGTGGCTTTCACCCAGCAGTGTTTCATTCTGCTTTTTCATTAGGTTGCACAGGAATTTGAGGAAAAGTGAAACCAGCCTCATTGCATTGATGCAATTGATGGCAAACACGTCGTCATTGAGTGCCCCGCCAAGTCAGGAATACTAAACAGAAACTACAAGAATAGTTTCAGCAAATCATTGCTTGCGATAAGTGATGCAAGTTACAGGTAGGGATGATTTGCACTGTTGAGCTATCAATTTAAGAAAGGAAGGGCAGTAGCAAAGTTCGAGCGTAAATAGCCAAGAATGCGGTTAAAATTGTTAATATTGCATTTGGTATTTAGCAAGGAAGTTAACTAGCCATGATGTGGTCTCCTAGAGACTTGTACTAAGAGTTAACAGAGTCCGAGGGAATGGCAAGGAGGTGGGCTATTAGTGGTTCTGGATATGCACATGAGTGTGGACTTTTTAATACTTATATCCATTAATCATTTAATGCATCAGTTCATTATAGAACGAAGGTGAGATTTCAATATGGTAATGTCGTCATCCTTAGTTATTCCTTGAAAACAAAATGCGGTATTTGACAGAGATGAATGCTACAAGATATAACCGATTCCCAGGAGGTTTGACCAATACATATATATATATATATATATATATATATATATATATATATATTTAAACGTACCTGCTAACAACACTTCTGCATGCGTTTGCTTCTAATATGAAATGTTATATGTGCTCCCTTAGGTTCCTATATGTCGAAATCGGACACTTCGGCAGCGAGTCTGATGGAGGCGTGTTTGCACGCAGCAAGTTCCAAGAGCTCATTGTAGCAAACCAACTTGGAATACCCGAAGACTCTGAGATGGGCAGCGTTGGATTGATGCCCTATTTTTTTTTTTGGAGATGAGTCTTTCCCTCTGAAGACCTTCATGATGCGGCATTATTCTCTCAAAAGTAAGCTAAAGCAGTCTTTTTGATGCCATTTATGCTGTGCGTTCTTGTAACGGCGCTTTGCTTTCCTGTAGTTTTTATTTACGCCAAGTTTATCTTGTACATCGTTACAGCCCTTCAACCACTGCTTGTCACCACAGCTGATTCAAATCAGTCCTTTGAAGAAAAGTGCCAAAGGAGAATATTTAATTATCGCCTGAGCCGAGCTCGAAGGGTAGTCGAGAATGCCTTTGGCATTATGGCACAGAGGTGGCGGATCCTGCGACGGCCATTTAAAGCAAAAGATGACAACGTCAATAGAATTGTCTGTGCTTGTGTTACGCTGCACAATTTTAAGAAATTTGGGTTTTACAACACAGCATCTTGCACAAAGTAATCCTCAAAAATATGCATCACTTATAGTACAGAAGCCATATTAAGGTTTTTTTTAGCCTAGCCTTTTAATACATAGTGATATTCTCCAAGTATTTTAATGGCAGATAAGAATAAGCCCAAATATCACCTGTGATTGCAATGCTTTACCAAAACCGATGAATTTATAACACAGTAGGTTTTCTGCACACCATTTGGTTGTCTAACCGTGCTACTTGCATATTTATTTTCTGTTTAGGCAAGCCTATGCTGTGAGAGACAAGATTTGCCAATATTACATCTCTGACGATGGCAGGTTCCCCTGCCAAGACAGCATCATCAACACCACCGCATAGAAAGTAGGTCTTTATTTGCAATAAGCATTTCAGGCCTACACATGACCGCATTGCAAACAGTACTGCGATTGAAAAAATATTGCACTTCAAAAACGCGCTTTCAAGGAATATAAAACCTGGATATAAACGCTATGCTGTGCAGCTCTGTGCACAGCTTGACTAGCCCTTATTTCCACGATCCTCGGTGTAAACAGTATCAAAAGGATAAAAATTGGTTACAAAATCTACTGCGCAGTTCTGAGCTCCCCAAACACTTCCTTCACAACTATCACATATACAGACTTAGTACTTTTTGCAGTACAATAAAATCTTAAAATTGGCAGATTGTACTGTGCAGTTCCGTGCACAACGTGCCTAGTTCAGAGAACAGCAAACCCTTAGTTTTACTATCTTTGACAAGGCCTTAAATATCACTCGTAATTTCAATAAATACATATCACAGGCACAATCTTTGTACCGTATAGCTCTGTGCAATGCAGACTGAGTTGAACACGTCAAACCCTTATCGTAATTGGACAAGAGCTTAAGCATCACACATAGTATCACACAAAAAGACAGGTAACTTTCTACCATACAGGACTAGTTCGAGGCACTTTAGGATATGGGATATTACATATGTTATAAGGAAAAATGGAATACGAGTAAAAACAATATAACTTAAATACAATAAGATTAAATATAACAGATAAAACAACTGTGGTATTATGTACTATCTGCCAAAAAAGTATACGGACCAAGGAATCTGGCAAAAAGATGAGTATGTCCGCAGCCTCAAATTGCAGCCTGGTATTTCAATTTCCAGCCTTTACTGGTACATGCAAACAACATTGTGATGTACGGCTTTACTGGCTACTTTTAAAGGCTGCTTGGGTATTTACCATTTTCTGAAATCCCGTGGTCCGTAACCGTTTGTGGTCAATAGCACATTGTACCATGCACTTGTAGAGTTGCGATCTGGGTCAGTTGGTACATACTGAATAGTAAAAACCAGTGAAGGGACGAAGTAAAGAGAGGAGACGTGGCACACACAATGACTGTCGTTCATGTGCCACGTCTCTTCTCTGTACTTCGTCCTTTGACTGGTTTTTACTATTCACCATGCAGCTGTCTGTACATACGGAAGGACTATTCTTCAGTCCTCCGAGCCCTCACTTCCAGCATTTTTTGCTGAATGACAGCTTGGATGAAACACATAGTGTCAAACTGGTCATCAGCAGGCAGTGACCGCAAAAATCCGGCAGCTGCCATGCAAAAATGGTACGGAGTGTCTCGAGTGTCTTCATTTTGGCGCCGCTCCATTCCTACTGCCTTGATGTGATCAAGGCATGCGGCAGCAACTGTTGCACTGGAGGGACCAATGGCATTAGGGCTGTAAAGAAAGGAAAGGATGCCTTCACTCCTGTTGACCATCAGTGTACAATTTCTACATTACCGCTGTGGATTTTTCGCTGTCTTTGCCACCTTTCTTGGTGTTGGGGCGCTATAATGGAAAAGGTTGGTGAGCTAGTTATCGCAATGTATATGTCAATGGGTAGAGGAACCTCATCACACATACATTTCACTTATGTCAGCCACCCCCTCTGGCTCGAAATCATCATCGGCAGGTTGCCTGAAAAAAAAATCTTGCTGCTTTTTAGGGTACATTATAACATAATTACTGTTACCATTCTGGTGTCATTCTTGCAGGTTGTGTTTGAAGCTCTGCATCTGGTGCACTCTCTAAATTAGAGTTTCTGGCACCAGCATTTCCTCCACTTCATCAGCGGCACCTGTTGCTGCAGCATCCTCGGTGTCTCGACTTTCTGCTGCTGCGGCTTCAGCAATGTTCCTTCTGCATAAATCACAAATAAATCAATTACATCTGTTGCTCACTGATATCTGCATGCAATTTAACGATGTAAATTATCTTGTGTGGCGTTTTAACCTTGAGAAAATTTTTCAGAACTTGCTCATTTACATCTCTACCACCAGATTATTATGGACACTTGAATAATCTGAGATGGCAATGTATGCAAAAGTCACTGAATTGTTCACATAGGCACTGTATCGTGAGGATATGAAGCATTTTAATGTTCACAACAGACGTAACTATAAGTTAGGGATACGTGCAGTTCCCACCATTTCAAATGGGTAGCTTAAATATTACTTTCCAATAGACATATGTACTCTAGCTCTTGGGCCTCAGTTACAGTTTAATTGGCTGAAGCGAGATTTGTTTTAAAAAATCTGTATAGTGTCACCTTTGTTCGGCTTACTCGCAGCACAGACTGACAACACGCACCTCATTTATTTGAGGTTTGCAAAAGCAGCTGCTTTATGTTTGCATGCTACGAAGGTTTCAGGGCTCTTAACTTGTGACGCGGCAGCAGAAACAATGATATATCCTTGTCGACGCTATACATTATAGCCCAGCCACAGGGTGCTAGGTTCTGTAAACGCGGTTTCTGCATGTTTCGCTTTAATTTTTTAACGCGGAAGGGACCGATATGCATTACAATAGCAAGTAAATGAAAAGAGACGAAAGCAGAAGCAGACGAAAGAGACGGTGGGTACTTGCTCGTAATAACGGTGCTGACCAAGCATTCTCAGTTCATGCTGCTTCCGAAATTATATACACAAAGCATCAGCAGCAGCCAGAGAAAATGTGTGCGTACTTACTGCTTACTCCCAGGTCCTCGGCTATCTTCGCCCAAATCTCGTTCTTGTGAGATGTGTCCTTGTATAGCCGGTGACTTTTGTCGTAGAGCACCGGGCAATTCTTGATCGCGTCGATCAGCATAGCAGCCGACACTTTCGGTGCCATTATCAAGTTTACGGCCGGATGCTTACGACCGGATGCTCGACCGGATGTTTACATGCGAGTGCTGCTTCCGGTGAAGCGGAACGTTTTTCGCTTCGCCATGGCGAAAAAATCGGTCCGAGACCGATTTGGTTTGCTGCCTGGTTTCCCGCCCGCTTTGCCGCCTAGGCGGGCGGATTTTTCGAAGTTTTTGCCGCTTCCGCCTGCTTCGAGGCCAAGTGTGAACGTAGCCTAAGTCTCCTTGGTGGTCTTCTTTGGTGGAGCAATGCGGCCGCTAATCTCGTCGGTCATTTTTCCGACCTGGAACATTCCACATCGCTTAGGCACTTGCAAACAGTACGAGAGACCCGGAGGTCTTCACCTTTGAAACCGACACGAACAGACGACATACCACTATTCCAATACAAGCTTTATTATTATTATTATTATTATTTTTTTTTTTTTTGCTCGCCGCCTGCCAACTGTAGCAGACGACGGGCGCTGCGGAACCGTTCTACTGACCGCAGCGCCAATTTTACGTCATGACGCGGAGAAGCGGTGAACTACGCTCCAGAGGCGCCGGTCGGACCTACCCATCTAGCCACTGTAACACGGGGGAGGCCGGCGGAAGCCGGATCCCACCAGATTTGGGCGAGCGCATTTGGCCGTTCGCGATTCGCTACGGCGGCTGGCGTGGTAGTCTCTCCTCTGTCCCCTCCGACGGCGTTCGCCTCGTCGTCAGCGGTCACACTCAGTTGCCCTCCTTACGTTCGTCCGTGGTGGATGGTACAGCGCCGACCCTGCGCAAAACAGCTGCTCTGTTGCCGGAATGGCCGTCCTAAGGAGACTAACCGACCCAGCATTCGGGGAACGAAGCCGACGTGTGGCTGATGATGCGGCGAAGGTTCACCGTGTGCAGCCTAGACTTTCAAGTAGGAGTCGGCGCGTGTGCACTGGTTTGCGCCGTGCAGATTGATGCCGTCGCAATGCTGAAGTTGCACGAATACGCCGCGCTGCCGAAACTCGCCTTGGCTATTTAAAATACTACGCACTGTGGCTTTGGAAGCGGTGAAATGAAGGCATGTAGAGAAGCAGTAAGTCGGGTTGTAAACACACTGAAAGTACGACACGAATACGGAGGCATGCGAAAATACGCACTGTGTCAAGCCGAAGGAAATTATTTTGGTCATACACTTCCATTAAACTTGTTAACTCGTGTGGTCTTTTTTGTCTTCGTGTTCCGTTTCATTTGTTCACAAGGTTGGTTCTCGTGCAGTTGTACCGACCCTTCTGTGCGTTTTATGTAAAGTTCGAACATCTTTATGTAATACAGTGCTAATAAATTTTCACGCGCTTGTGGGGTCTTGTCGCATTTGTTCTTGGTGTAGGTTCCTACTCATATGACTTGCTGCACCGTTTGTGTGAAGATCAAGAAGGTAATATTTTTGTTTTCGTGTTAGACTTCTAATAAACTTTGTGATGAGTAGGCCCTTCGTTGGTCTTTTCTCCGTGACGCATCCTGTTTTATGTTGACCTAAAGGAAGTACGTCATACACTTACGTCACACATTCTGTCGTTAGTACTGGCCAAGATGTTATGCCCTGTTAGTGTTTCAACTACGGCATCAAATAAAGGTGCTGTGTAGTCAGCAATTGTCGTAAGAGAATGTTTTGACCATGGCGTCCTTGCACTCCCTTTTCTTTTTTATTTTTTTTGTTGAAACACTTTTCCAAGGAGCAACTTTACAAGGAGCTTTTTTTTTAACTGTTCTCAAAATGCAACATCAGGGAATTTGTCAACAGCACGACGGTAGGCACCTCTAGCCACAACAACGTGAATGTCATGCAAAGTAGGAAGACTGCGCAGTGTACTCACACTTTTTTGGTGACGTGCGCGGAATTGAGTTTTTGTAGCGCGTGAGCTGGTTGAACAAGGCTCGCTCCCTGATCATTAGAGCAGGAGGGCACATCATGCGTACGCGAGCTCTCCTTGGGTGAACGTGCGAATTGAGCGCGTTGCTTTTCAACATCTGTGGTATATGTGACGGGTTTGCGATATATGGTAGGCAAGGCAGCCTTCGCTTGTGATTTAATTAAGACTTTAAACGCTGCAAGCTCATGCTTTTCCATGTTTTCGTGAAAACTGCGCACGTTTGGTTTGAATTAATCGTTTGCTGTGCTGTACAACCATACCGACTTGCCCTCACACTCCCCGAGTCAATTTCCATGAAATGTAGTTTTGCTACACTGCTCATATTGTTACCGGTTACTGTTCGTGAGGAGATGGTTTATTGGGACGCAACCGACGGTGTTGAGCGCAGCCGAGGTTCCGCTATCGCTAGGCGAACGGCTTCTGTCTAGGGTTGCCAGATTGGGCTATTAGTAGCCAAATTGGGCTACTTTTTGCGTGGCTTGGCGTCGAAAATTCAGAGTTGGCTACATGGCTATATTTGGGCTATTTTTGTATTAAGGACGTCCGGGTCCCGGGGACCACGTCAACACTGACAAAACTTGGGAACGCCGGTTTATGAAAACCCAAAGCTCATTGCTGCGAAATACCTATTTAGGCAATCTCGAAGGCTGCGTTCTTAGGCAATGTCGGCGCTTAGTGGGTGGCGTTAAGTCATCGCTGCCTGCCGTGTTTACACGTCTTTCCAGGCTAAGCTCTCTTTTTGTTTTGGTTTCGGCGCCATCTGCTGCCGCTGCACACGTGGGCGAAATACAGCCGTGCATATGAGAAGGAATTTGAGAAGGACCGCTCTTTTACAGGTAAATTTTACTTTATGCGCATATTTGGTTTTAAAAGCGTGTGGTGGTGCGTTGTTTTTGCAATGGAGTAAGAGAAACTCGGCAAATTTCTTACTCTATTACAAAATTTCCGAATTTCATTCCGCATTCGAGGGCAACTATTGCATCTGCAAAGCACAAAGCCAATCAAAATTTAAAATATTGCAGTTGAGAATGAGGATGTTTAAAGTAAGGTCAAGGTCTTGCGTGAGGCTCCCACACGATCATGAACTTCGTTCGGCACAGGAACGAGCGCACTGTTGCACTTCGTACTTGCGGTGGACGCACTTTCTACTCGCTCGTCGTCTGCCGTTATCTCAAGATCGGTAGCCACGGCACGGTGCGCGTGGAGGACCGCTGCCGTTCCGTCCCCTCTTGCCCTTCTAGTCTTTGGAAACACACAGATATTGCCGCCCCACCGGCTTTATTAAAGAAAGGATAATAGAATGCGCTATAGGATATTTATTGCGTTTCCTTTTTGCAGAAGCAAGAAGGCACGTGCGCCATTTTCAGTTAGTGTGACGTAGTGACTGTAACGGAGGGTGCGCCAGCCTGGTCGAGCCGAGTGTGTTCGCGAAGATCGGGTTATCAGAGTGCGCGGGCTCGTTTCCTTTACTGTTGTGTGCACCGGCGGGCTGACCACCCGTAAAATGAGTATTTTAGGATCGTGAGAATGCTTTCACTAGGTTTAACAAAAGTGGTTGTCTATGATAAAATAACAGGTAACTGAGCAAGAGGTATTTCCTTTTATTGCGATAGCAATTATGTGGGGACTCCAAGCGCATTTCTACCGTGGCTGTGGTCTTGGTCATCGCTGTGAGGTGGAGTCTAAAGTCCAAGCACGGTCACATCGTCGCCGCGCGCGTACGTGTTCCCTAGTAGAATTTCGTTTCTTTATTTTTTTCAAGTCACACTGAAGGTAAGGTACACAGCCCCCCTCGGAAATTTTGCAACACGCATTCGTGCCTGCATTCACAAACTTACGCACATGTTTTCAGATTGCACGAATCTTGCAAGGAAATCCTGTTTAAGAATTGCACAGTTCAACGCTTGGATACTAATACTACCTGTGTTATTGCCAGCGCCGTAATCCAGGTGGTAATTGAAACTGTAAACTTTTATTCACCTCTTCTGCTGCGGGCCAGCAGATCATTCCGTTTTTGCACTCAAAGGCGAATTGCAGTCACAACTGTTCTTCTTTGCACGAGGAATATGCGAGAAGGTTTCAAGTTTTCTCCAGAGTCCAGTGTGCCTCTAAGCGGCAGCATTTGCTAACTCAGCGTCAAGCTGCTTTCGAGTAAAAAATACAAAATTGAGAGAGAGTGGGATAGAAATAACATGCCTATTTTATGAATCAAGCCTAGGAAAGGCATCACTATTCTAAAATGCATTGAGCTCGGGCCGCCTCTTGGGCACTCGATCGTGACCAGCCGAAGCTGATCCTAGAGGCTGGAGCTGGCAGTAGCCCGACACTTATAGAAAAATGCCTCGAGTAAAGCGAGGCGTGAACTAAAGTTTGCTCACAACGTGGCTCAGTAAATACTGATAACGTCATGAATCATTCGGAAACGAAATCCTTCGGCTCGTTGTAACAATAAGTGGTGTCCAAATCCACGTCTGAGTGGCAGGTCTCGCTAGAATTCTTTACGCAGATCTTGAGGCCACTGTTGTGCTAGTTGCATGCGGCGTAAGTAATTTGGGAGCCGGAAATACGCGGTGAACCATCTGCACCATCTATAAGACACCTTCAGAACATCATCAAACTTTTGGCTATGTTTTTGGCTACTTTTGGGTCACAAAAAATTTGGGTCTGGCTATCTTTGGGCTACATTTTGAGATCATTTGGCTATTTTTTTGTTGGGGACATCTGGCAACCATACTTCTGTCCTCTCTTACCCCGAGTCCCACTACTGCTGGCGGCACATACCCAAATTGTAACACATCCTCCCACGTAGAGGAAGCCCCACCGGGCAAGTCAAACAGCATCTCGAGCGGTGCAGGGCTTCAAGCGGGGAACATGCGTCACTTGAGTGTTTGAAGAGCGTCGACCATTAGAAAGGAGACGCTATGCGGTACGGTGTTCACGGTGTTGTTCTTTGCCAATTTCAAGCAACTGGGACACAGAGAAAACGGAAACGATGGCGTCCGCAACAACCGGTTCGTCGACGGGGTAGCGGGACAATCTATCCTTGTGCAAGCGTCCCGTCTTATATACCACGGAAAAGGTATAATCTTGCAGGCGTAAGCCCGGCGAGTGAGTCGTCCCGTGGGGTCTTTGAGCGAGGATAGCCAGCAGAGAGCGTGGTGATTAGTGATAAACCAGAATGGGCGTTCGTACAAGTAGTAAGTATGCATGAAACTTCGCAACAGCCCACACAAGAGCGAGGCACTCGCGCTCTGTGATCGTCAGGGGTAACAAATGCAGTCTTCTCTCGGTCATGTCGACGCATATCTGCCAGTAGCTCGACCGTAAATCGATAGAAGGAAAATAGGTGGCACCGTACAGGCAGTGTAGAGCGTCATCAGTGCGTGGCAACGGGCAAACGTTCTTTTTTGTGATTTTGTTCAGGTGGCAATAATGTACACAAAAATGCTACGTTCCATTCTTTCTGACAAGTACGACGGGAGAAGCCCAGGGATTACCGGAAGGCTCGATAATGTCCTTTTCAATCATCTTTTTAACTTCCTGGTGGATAACAGCTCGTTCCGACGCAGAGCGCTCGTGTGTCCACCTTCACTTTGTCCTTGTCTATTGTATTGTAATTCATATTTCATTATGAATTAGCTTAGTAAATATACAAGCACGGTGTCACGGGCGCAGGTAAAAACATGTACACATCTCGCTCGATGATCGCGAAGAACGTAAGAGGCTCTCTGACTTACTAATGTTTGAACGTCGGCTGGTTGGTTCTTCGGCATATTTTGACAAAAAACAGCGCGTAGACGAAATAGCGCTCCATTTTCGCACAAAGACGTAATTCCATTCCGGGCAAAAGGCGCTTGCTTAATTCCATTCAATTCCTCCAAGCGTTGTCGACATCCCACCCATTCCGATATCGCGAAAGTATGGAATGATTCCGGAGTGGTAACTGCGCAACACTGCTGGGCGGTTTTAAATGCATAAGTAACGCAAGGTAAAACGCTGTCCCAGTTCTCGTGATCCGTCAAGACGTACATGGACAACATGTTCGTGAGAGTTCTGTTGGTGCGTTTGTTTGTGGATGGTACGGCGTAGAGTGTCGAAAACTTGAACGCAGACGAAACATCTCTTCAACTACATCTGCAGTAAACTGTCGCCCACGATCGCTAATAACGACTTTAGGAGGCCCGTGTCGGAGAATGATAAAATGTAGCAAGCAAGAAAAGGCACACGTCGGCTGCAGTAGCCGATGGTATTGCAGCCGTCTCACAGTAGCGTGTCAGGTGGTCAGTGCACACTACGGTCCAACCATTGCCGTTAGAGGATCGTGAAAACGGGCCGAGAAGGGCGACGCCGACTTGCTCGAATTGAGTCCTTGGGAGTGGCACAGGGTACACTGTACTAGGGTGTAGGAGGAGTACTTGTGGGACGTTTGCGACGTTGACATTCGTTCCAGCTAGACACGTACTGCCGCGTCGTCTGACGCATATTAAGGCCAGTAAACTCTTTCTTGAAGAAGACGGCAAAGCGTTCTAGCTGCTTCCAAATAACCGGAGGTTCGCTCGTCATGCATAGCCCATAGATGGAAGTGCGCAGACTTTTCGGGACCACCAGGACGTATCGTGAGCGTGTGGTTGAATCCCATCAGGTGTGCAAAAACGATTGACTGTTGATTTCTCTTTGACAGCAAGCAGAGTTTTATAGTGTCGTTTTGCTGCAGTCTTAAATGTATTAAAATTTAAATGCTGCCCGCATTTAAAGTTGTCCGCGACAGGCAGTCGGCGTGCCGTTGACCGCTTTTACAGGAAACGGTGAAGTCGTACTTCCTGTAGACGGAGTGTCCAACGTGCAAGCCTACCACATGGATCACGCAGATTGACGAGCCAGCACGAGTGAAGGTCTGTGACGGTGGTGAAAGGGCGTCCGTACAGGTATAGCTGAATGCGCTGTACTTACTGCGACATACTTGTTCTGTGACGGTGTAATTGCGCTTGGGCTTGCTTAGAGAGCGACTCGCGTACGCTGCGTGTTCTTAGGTGTCGAAGCGTTAAATAAGAACAGCGCCGACACCAATACCGCTAGCATGCGTGTGCAGTTCTGTAGGAGCCAAGGGGTCGGAGTGTTTCAGAACTCGATGGGACGTCAAACGGAATTTCAGTTAACTTAAAGCACGCGTATATTCTGGGGTCCAGTCAGTGAACGCCTTTCTCAAGCAGACACGTCGGCGGATGCGCGATGTGAGCAAATCTGGGAATAAACCGACGAAAGTATGAGCAAAGGCCAAAGAAGCTTCGTAGCTCTTTTACTGAGTGAGGTTGCTGAAAGACTTGGACCGCAGCCGTTTTCACTAGATCAGGACTTACGCCTTCTTTGTCCACCAGGTGGCCTAGAACTAATGTTTGGCGTTCTCCAAAGCGACATTTCTTGGAGTTAAGTACCAAGCGTGCTTTGCCTAGGCACTCTAGTAGAACATTGAGGCGAGCGTTGTGTTCACTAAACATGCGCCCGAAAAATCGCATCCAAATAACACATGCAGACTTCTACTTCAAACCACGCAGAATGTTCATGAAGCGCTCAAAAGTTGCAAGCGCGTTACCCAGCCCAACCGGCATCACATTAAATTCGAAAAGTCCGTCTGGTTTAACGAATGCCGTTTTTTCCATGTCTGCTTTGTATCTCTGATCTGACAGTATCCGGAGCGCAAGTCTACACTCAAAAAGTATGAGGCCGAAGAAAGGCAATGTATAGCATCAATCCGTGGCAATGGGTATACGCCTTTCTTGGTAACGGCGTTGAGGCGGCGGTAATCAACGCAAAATCGCCATGTGCCATCGTTCTTTTTCACTAGAATTACTGGGGCTGCCCACGAACTACTCTATTCTTGGATAAAGTTTTCTTTAGCATGTCACAGACTTGGTCATTGCTCATCTTGCGCTCCGAAGGTGATACCTGGTATGGCTTTTGTTGCAGAGGCTGGTGACATCGCGTGTCTATGCGATGATGTACACGAGAAGGGGAAAAGGATGGCGGAGCCTCTTGCTGGGAAAAGTCGAAAACCGCGAGGTGTGTTTTCGTAGAATATTTGCCAGTTCCTGACGTTGGTTAGTGCTGAGCGATTTGTTTATCATACCGTCATGGAAGTGTCCGTGATGCAAGCATCCCGTCTGCAAGCATGGCGAGCGCCAATACTTAATGTTCACGAACAGGCGCAAGTTTTGTCCATAAAACAGTACGCCCGTCGATTACTGACAGCGTAATAGGTCACTAGCACTCTTAGGAACTAAGGTGAACGGGCTCTACGGTAGCGTGAAATGTTCTGTCGGTTGCAGGAGAACAGGCGACTGGGACATATTTGGCAGATATCGACGGTATCTGCGGACACACAAAGGGCACATTCGTAACATGGCGGGTGTTCCACAAATACGGCCGGAAGGCTCGAATCTACAGTAATTTCTCCCGTTCGGCAATCGACATTGGCACCACACAGCTTCAGAAAATCGAGGCCCAGAATTATTACGTCCTGCGTAGCATGAGGTTAAACTATGAACTCCGCGTTAAGCGGTTCACAACCCAAGCTAATAGTTGTCTTTACATGTGCATTTGCACATGCATGCGAGGGAAAGAGGGGAATAACAAGCTTTTTTAAAATTTTGCTCCGTTGCAGAAGTGTGAAGTGGCAGGTGGGGGGACAAAGAATGCGACAAAAGTACAAGGTACAATAGTTCTCCACTCACTCCCGGGACGAAACACATCGGCACGGTCCGATGAAAACAGCTCCAGTATTCTTCACTAAGGCCGTTGTTGAGACGCCCTCTACACGTGCACAAACCTTATTTTAAAACATGGGCGGCGGTATTCTTTATCATAATCGAAGACTGTCCAGCTGCCTTGCCTCCAACGGCCGCGCTGACTAGTGGGTAGGCGACGGGTAGCGGCGCCGGCGAGACGGTGACCTGCTTACGCGAGGGGCAGAAGTTGGTGTCAAGCTCCGATCGGAGGCCGGTGAACGGTTTCGCAGTGTTCCCAAAGTCTCGTTGGACATAGCGCGTGGATATGTGTAAGCACGGCCAACGCGGTGCTGGCCTGATGTTCTTGATCGGTCGTACTCCGGCGGCTGGCGCCGTTGTGGGGCCACTTTGCAATGTGGGCCTCGATGCCACAGTTGTAGCACAAGGGCAGACGACGCTCGACGAAATGCTGCTCAAAGCGCTCAGCCGGCAGGCAGGTCGTCGAACAGGGTGCAGCACCTCAGTACGCTGAACGGAAGCCGTCCGCCTCTGTGCATCACGGCCGGGGTGAAAGCGTTGCCCATATCTCTGTTCCGACCGAAAAGTCTCCGGATGTGGCCCCGTCATTCATTCCAGCCACATCGACATCCCTGACACACAGACAATGGCAAAGTAGCGCATGGTGCTGCGACGTGTCTTCAACGTCTCAAATGTCCGGCAGTGACGCAAGTCGTCTGAGACGGGTGTGAGGTCTTTTCTCCCTATCACAAAATTGTAGACGTCCTCTGCGATGCCTTTCAGAAGATGTCGGACTCGGTCGTCCTCAGACGTCCGCTTGTTTATGATTTTGCACAACTTGAGTACTTAATATAGGTTCTACATGTCTCTGTCGGACTCGCAGCTCTTTGGGCAAGTGTTCTCGCAAGTTTTTCGCCATCAGTGTCGCCAAAACATTTTCCTATTTCCTCATCAAAGATTTCCCATGTTGTTGAGGACTCTTCGTGATTCTCGAAACACATCACTGCGGTTTCTCTCAAAAATAAGACGACGTTGTCAAGCTTCGTGACCGAGTTGCAGTGGTTATATCGGCTCACCCGAAGTGCGCAATTCACTCGTCCACGTTTTTTCCCGCGAACGAGCGTGGTTCCATGTAATAGTTTGCAGAAGCAGCTGACGTTGACCTTTGCGCGGTTGCAACTAGCTCCGGGTCTGGTCCTCCGTTCTGTGGCATGACTCTTGTCGGCGAGAGACCGGCTAGACGGCGCCTCCGGCGAAGTTCAAGCGGTTGCGACTCCGTTGTACGGCGACCTCGTGTACCCAGCACCTCCACCACTCTGTTATGGGTTACTCTCCGTGAAGAGAGGATTTATTGGGACGCAACCGACGGTCGTTGTTGTTGATGCCTATCACGCATGTGACTCCTACGACGGTCTTGAGCCGAAGCCGAGGTTCCACTATCGTTGAGCGAACGTCTTCTTCCCTCTCTAACCCCGTGTCCCACTACTACTGCTGGCGGCAGATACTCAAATCATACAAGACTTTTACGTTTGTAGCAATATGTTTGCAGCGGCCTTTGAAAGAGCCGTGAATATACATATTTATATCTTGCCTCTGGGGTATCAAGCTTTGGCTGTGCCTTTTTGGCTTTGCTCGTCGTGAGAATGTTTAGTTTGTCTGACGACATTGTCAGATGAGTGTCTACAAAATGAGATTCTGCCAGCGCTGCGGTATACACTCCTTTCTTCGAACCTAGCAGGAAGGATGTCTGCCAAGCATGGTACTGCATGGTAAAGGGTGCATATGCACGCTCTCATTCTATCGCCGATTTCATAGCACTTATTACCAACAGAAAAATTGAGCTATTCATCAAATGCTGGATTTTTCATGTAAGTTTTGTACTCTTGAAAAATCACTCTTTTAGCATACTCTACATTTTGCTGACACTTCCACGTAAAATGTATGAGTCTTGCTGGTGTCAGTGCACATCTTTGTTGCATGACTAATTGCAAGAGCTTCATAGTCTATCAAAGCTTTCACTGCTTCAGCAAAGTGCATTGTTGGGGTTATCTGCTAAACTTGGTCATTTTTTATAAAAATATTCCAGAAGGGTACTGTCATCCTTAAGTAACGTCTCTTTATAACTGTCCAGTGTGCTAATAACCAGTTGAGTAATGATAGCTTTTACTCATTTAATCAATCCTTTTTTAATCCTGCTGCATAACTTTGGTGTGTAAATATTTTAGTACATGCCATGAACACGACTAGATCCTACATTCAGCCAGAAGCTGAGTAGTTATGTCCATTTCATTTTAATCTGTCCACTACTGGAACTTTGAACGCACTTGTTCTTAATGACAGGATTCAAAGACATGAATTTATCCAGGACAGACTAATATTTCAGATGTCTCCCGCTGAACATAACACGCGGGCTTGACATGGCGAGTTCCCTCCTCACACGGAACCGAATTCAAGATACACCATTCTTTGTTCACTTTATAGGTGCCGTGAAAAAACAATACTTTAGGGTACGCTTCTGCTAACTGGGCCATTGTAACTGGCATTTCTGTGGCCAAGCATCCAGCCGTCGCAGCTGGAGGAGGCGAGATTGTTCCTCCCACCCCCCCCCCTTTCCCCCCAACGCGCGCACTTCACCCTCCCCCTCCCTTTGCGAGTGTGAGAAGACATCACCGCATCAAGCCACCATCCTTCTCGGCTTACCCGCGCACGCGTTCGCTTGCACCTACAGCATACAGCGGGCGGCCGCGATGGTATCGCACTTTGTTTTTATAGACCCTTTTTTCACGGCGATCCCGTAGGCGCCGCCATGTTTAATCACCTGGTGACGCGACCATTCCTTGGCTCATCTGCCTGCGTTGCCTCTGTGCTTACAACATGACGCCCGGTGCGGCTGAGCAAACCTCTGTATCGGCGGAAATCGTAGCTGGTAACTGGGTTGACGACACCAAACTTTGGCCGTAGCTTCAGAGGACATGTAAGCGCTTTCGGAGCTCATTGAGCCTTGTACAAACGGTGCTAGCAACGTATACGGTGCTTGTACTAAAGCGAGGCTACAAATGTATACCAACATGCCCAAGCTTTTTCCGCTTATCAATTCAGTCAGGGTCAGTGTGTTCTTCTCTTTGGTCTTGATTTGAGTTTGACAAGCACTTCAAAGCAACGGCTTCTCATGTTAAATCCTTGATGCGGTCACTTCAGTTTATTTTCTGCTCAATCTTTCACGCGTGTGCTTCGTTGTGATATATTTATTCTTACTGTGTGTACAGTGCTGGAACGCTGATGCGCTGTACTTGGTAATATATCTTGCAGCAAAAAAAAAAAAAAAGGCGTACTATCGGGAGTCACTCGCTTACTCTGTAGACCGTCACGCAATGTTTAGCCTCGAACATTCGCGTGTTGTTGTGTAGTCACCGGCACCGATGCTTCGGCGCATTCATTCAAGTGTGCGCCCATTCATTTATTCTAGAGACGTTGGTGATGGAGCGAGCGTAAGTCACTCTATCCCTTTGACACTTTGTCAGCGTGTAACGAGCGACACTCTTGCCGAAATTCCGGGGTTGATATGTGAAGCTATAAATTTGAAGCCACATATGGCAGAAACTGAATAAAGTAAAAGCTTTCAAGCTGTACCACAGCATTATTTAAGCACTCCTCACTTCGCTTGACTGTAATGATGAGTTGCTGCTTTGGTGCGTAAATAAGAAGTTTACGTACTTGTAAACCCCAGAACATACATGGCTATATATGTATTTGTGTGTAGTATGCATGTGGTTGCTTAGTTGGCAATCCTCTCCTTCTGTCACGGTAAGATAAGCATTGCCTTCGAGAAAGCCTTCCCGCCCGCTCCTTCTGGAGTAGGGACACTTGATCTCGACGAGCTCTGTGCCACCAAGCGTTTCTATAAGCCCATCTGGACTGCACCCAAGCCACGGCTGTTTCTCCTTTGTCACAAAGCTTGCTTCGTGTACTGTTGTGCCAGTATTAAGAGCATGCCAGCATCGGGCAGCTGGCTCAAGCTTGATGCCATACAACATAGCACGTGTGGTCACACACTTTGGTTGTGAGCATGCTTGCTGTCAGCAACAGCTCCTTCATCTTTTCTGCATCGCAGTATCTTGTGAGCCATTCTCGTAATCCTGCATGACCTGTAAAAGGTATATGTATCATGTTAATACAAGATACATCATGCATCTGTGTAGTCATTTTGCACGTGGGCTGCTTTCATGAGTAGGCACTGTAGTAAAATTGATTTCAGTTTGCCTTTCTAATTTACATGCTGTGTGCGTTGGCTACTGCACTTACTGACACAGACACAGTGCTCTCGTAATATTGCTTGGCGCTGGTAGCGAGACTGGCGTAGGATCCTCAGTATATGTTGTTGTCTCGCACCCACATGTAATCACTGCACGCAGCCTGAAAAACAATTGTTTAATTAAAGTCAATACGTTTTCTTTGCTTTATTTTAGGTTAATGTGAATGTCTCCTTGCATGTGAGACTCACCTGGTCTGCACTTGCATCTGCTTGAGCAGACGTCTCGCGTCTTTTTCAAGGAGCATATCCACCATGGGGCCATTCCTTGAAGTCTAAAACAACCATTGGGTTAAGGACATTGTTGGCTGGAGCATCTATGTAATATTATAACTTTGAATTGTAGGCTCCAAGTACAAAGGCGGTGGAAAACAAATTTTATACAAAGGAAAAAAAATGCACCACTTCTAACAAAGTTACAGTCACTCGTTGCAAATATTGTTATTTCTTGAATTTTAGTTATGCTGATTTGAGGTTCACACATTATAATTAAATTTATAATAGCTAAATTCAGTGTTTAGTTTTATACTGCCGTTGACAAACCTAAGCAAAAAGAATATGTTTATGCTGTGGAATTCTAGTTTCAGTGATGTCTACGTGGTTCACTTATTGAGCTGATGAGTTAGTCGATGTTTCTACTGTGTGTGTGACGGTGGAGATCTCATCGAGCGCAGCTGACGCCGATTGCCATGCGATACCCTGCTGCATGAACTGTATTATAAGTTTCGCTTCCGCCTTCATAGCCCTATTGTGCTCTTAAACAGGAAAAGAAAAAGCGTCGGTAACGTCTAACACAGGCGTTTAACGATGGCTTCACCGCAATACCACTGAGTAATGTGGTGAAGCATAAGAGTGTTTACCGATTCGCTTGAGTGACAGTTGGCAAATCGCTTATGTTGAATTTGCTGCTCGTACATTCAGCGTTGCCAGGTCCGACGAATTTTTTGAAAAAAAAATCAAAATATTTCGTAGCCAAATATAGCCATTTTTATTTGCAATTTTATTTGTGTATACATTTTCACATTCGACTACGGCAATCCTTTTTTGCACACCCCACCGTAACAAAATGTCCGTGCCGCCATAACGGTCGGCCCTTTACATCCATCAACAACAGCGACATCCTGCTTGCACAGAACACTTTTTGGTTGGCCCCGATAACTCTTAGTTCCATGCGAATCGCTGCAGAGGGCGAAATCAGTGCTTTTATTTTATGACAGTACTAAGTTATTATTTTTAGTTATTTACAGTAACATTAACTACGAACTCTGCTTTTTAGCTGCCGTGCACACCTTGTAGGCCCTGCACAGATTTGCCACAAAGCATCCTTTTTCAACAGGCCAAGTCGTGCTGATACAGATCGCCTGGCATGTCAAGCACATTATGCTCCCTTGGATGTACATTCATTTGTACATAGTTGTATAATTGTACATATATTTGTAAAAAGTGGTATCAAGTGCCAGTGATGTTCTTGAAACTCGTTCCTTCACGTCCCTACAGTAAATGAACAACTCAACACATCTTCAGTGTCATGTTTTATTTGAAGTGAATAACAGTCATCATGATACAAATCAATGTACACAGGGTACGATTTCACGGTGCCAAAGTGACAGTATGGTTTCCACTAAATGGGATCTAATACATTGTGAAAGGCTGCTGGCACACATTAAATCACATAAATGTCTGTCATTGATACTGTTTTTCTTTGGGCTCATCTACAACCATTCGCGTTCACCCAGCAACTTCACAGCACAAAAGGTGTTGCAAGACTTGCCTGTTATGCATCCATGTTTGTAGCACAACATAGATGCTATTTTCAATTACTGCCACAATAAGGCCACCAGTGTGAAAGTGCAGTCCGGCGCCTTTAAGAAACGACAGACGTGAAAAAATACTGTGCACTTTGATAATCTCACTTATAACAAGGCCAACAAGAACAGCCTGGCAGTGAATGTTGTAAAATAATCTGTACATCAACGGCTACGTTGGCTGTGTAAAAAATTGTTCTCAACATTAATGGGGACTAGATTGCATTGCTATCACCGATATGGCAACCTGATATATCACAACTATTGAAAGTAACACGCACTTAATTCTAAAAGAAATAATATGGAAACTTGTGGCTTCCATAGGGCAAAAAAATTGGAAACAACATATAGTGTGAAAATCATAACAGTGGATTTCAGTACCTGTTATCACAGCATTTGTGTGTGAAACACACTGTTTGGCTAAAATAAAAGTGACCTCATAGTCAACATGTTCCTTGAAAAGCAGCAAATATAAGTAGCTCATAAACAGCAAAACGAAAGCACACACCTAACCAAAAAGATGAAACATTAGACATACAGTTCACTCACTGAGACAAACTTGCTCAGCAAGTGAAACTAAACATAAGAAACAAATTACAATAAATTATGCGTTATGCAAAACGTAAGATAATAAACAAATAACATAATAAACATATAATAGTGACTCCTGTCACAAACTACGGCTGAGGCGGCTCGCGAAGGCCATGGGCGAGAGCAGCCACGAGCTGGTGCAAGGTGGTTGCGATGAGGGCAGTCGCCTCCCGCAAACCCCTCATCTCCACCGCCAGCTGCTGCTGCACCACGCGGGAGGCCCTCACCTCCACCAGTTGTTGATGATGCTGCGAAAAAAATGCACTTACTGCAGCTACAGGATACGAAATTAAGTTGTTCGTTTCACAGTGTTTGCAAGGGTTACACTTTCAGCACAGTTACTTTAGAGGGCAGTGAGAACGTATGCATATGACGTGAGAAGTTGAAGTACAAACTGTATGTGATCTTTTATGTTAAAAACATGTTCAAAGATAAAAAAATGCTACCCAGCCACCTTTGTCACTAAGAAGGCAATGTCGGTGATAAGCTGAATTTACCTGCAAAAGACGAACATGCTGTGCCAGTACATGCAACCACGGATATGTTTTGGAATTTGCGAATTAACAGAATGAGGAAGCACCTCACAGAGGATACATGGCAACCTTGGCGAGTTGTACGTACCTGTCTGTTTTGCTCAAGGAGCATCTGGTGGAAGGTGACAGCCACGTTTGCAGCCTCCGCCAGCTGCCCCTGCCTCGCGTATTCCGATGCTGCCCTGCAGGCCGCATCTTCTAGTGGCTGCTGCTGCCGAGGTAGTCTGCGGGGCTGCTGCTCAGTTGATGGTCCTTCAAAATTAAATGGGCAAAGAGGATAACAAATTTGGTGTGTCCTTCTATGTTGAACATTCACTGGTTCATAGGTGGAAACATAGGCAACTATTCCCGGCAACAAGCTGTAGGCAATATAAACCTTACAGTTGGATAAATAAATAAAGCGACACCACAGCACTACAATATGCTGCACCAGTATTAATTTCTACACGACCACTTGAACGCTACAGAAGCTGCATTACAAGTTTTATGATTAGTCAAACAGAATATAGTTTTGTCTTGCACAGTTTTTTTTCTGTTTAAAAGTTCACAACAGGCAGTGTTTTTTGTTCTGAAGGCTTCGCATTGCAATTGCTGATAAAGTGCCTTACGTGCAGTGCCGCTCGTCCCCGGCTCTGTGGCCACGGACACTTGGGGTGGGGCTGTCGGGAGAGGCACACGGGCGGCAGCGGCCTCCTCTTCGCTGGAGCTTGCCTGCTGCAACAACAAAGCATAGTAGACACACTGTGTGTGAGCGTTGCACCTGATGAATATGATTTTAATACTGTTATTGTTGCTTCAGTTCCATTAACTGTTTGCCAAGTCTATTCAGATTTATTCACTTTGTACAGAATGTGCTTGGTGCATCAACTGACTTACTCGTGACTACACATGCTTCACGGAGTAACGAACCATATAATCAATCACAGGACGTTTCTGAACAGCATTGGTTTCTTACGTTATTCTAGGGGGGCCAGATTTTCATTTCTGCAAAGTATGAATATCATGTGCTGGCATGTGTTCTTGATTGCAAGAAAACAAGCACAGCAGTAAACCATTCCTCAGCTCTGAACAGTGTAAGTTCCCCAAACCGGTGCACATAGCAACACAAAACGGCGAAAAAATTACCGGCGTAGCCTGGGCCGGTCCGGCTCAAAACGACCATGACACGGCCCTCCAGCCCGCCCAACCTGCCGCCTCCGGTTTTTCTGAGAAAACATGAAGACAGTGAGCTTACGTTCCGAAGTATGTTGCTAGGTGCAGGCTCACCTCTTCTCCGATCCAACTAGCGCGGCAAGTTTTTTCGTTTCGTGCACTATTCGTGCCCAATACTGGCGCCAGCGCCGGGCTGTTTTTACAGCCGGCCCTAGCGCGTTGAGCGCGGCAGTCAGCTCATTCCACAACGCTTTTTTATGTGCAGCACTCAGACTTGGCGAGAAGCTTGTAGTGCCCCTAACGCCAAGTACGGGTGCTGCTCCATAATCTCAACAAGCAGAGTGATCTGAGCTGCCGATACGCGGGGTCCCTTTGGAGGTGCCGCCATTTTTTCGTACTTTCAATTTTCGCCGGACCGCAGCAAATTAATAGAAGCAACAAGTCGTATCGTTTCACATATCATTTCACCATGCCGTTAAAAAATATCGGTTACACTTACTCAATGTTTTGTAACATTATCACAACATAATCACTGTTTTTGTGAAACGTAATAAACTTCACAAACAAACAAAATAACAGATCATTTTCCCCGGTTAAGTCCACTTCCAACATGTAGGGGGGATTGATTTATCACTGCGCACTTCACCCACATCCGGAGACAGACAGTTCAGATCGTTGTGAAAAGAAAAAGTTTGCTTACCCAGTATCTGCTGCGACGTACTGCTTTCCAACCTTCATCCTTGGCTATCCTGTGCGAATAAAAAGCAAGTGTGAGCATCCCGCGACCACCGCAGATGTTCAGATGCGACTGTCTAGGCAATAAGCGAAAGAGGTCGACGTTGTACACTCACCTTGCGCTTCGCTTTTACGGTTTCCATGATGTTCACAGCTTCCGAAATTCTTCTCGGGCGAAAGCACACCACGGAGGCCGAGACTCATCTAATCGTGTAGCGTTCCGGGCAAAGGTACACTAAATGCGGGCCGCGGCACTGATCAGCTGCTTCTACGTAGCCGCTATCTTACCTGTGCACAGCGAAATGGCTCGGATGCGGAATGGACACGTGTGTGGAGTCGTTTTATGTGGAGCCAGGTTTTATCGTCGGTCAATAACCTATCCGAAAAATACTTTTTATCGTCAAAACTGGCCAGAACAGTTCTCGATACCAGTTCTCGTGCCTCTTTCAGTTCACTGTTAAAACATTTTGGCACCCATTTTGCAGAAAGCATGCGCATGTGTAGGATATCGGTAGTAATGAAACCAACACGCTCTCGGGAGATTTTCACTAACTGGGCTATCTTTTTGGCAGATATTCGCCCTCTTCATGAATGAGCTTATGGACTGCATCGCTTGCTGCCGGATGTGTTGATGTGGAGTGCCCAATCCGGCGTTCATCTTCAATGGTAACATGTCCTGTCTTGAACCGGGAAACACGGTTTTCTTACAGTGCTGTAGGAAGAACGTTTCTCCCCTAATGTTTGTGACATCTCAGTGTGAATATGATTTGCTGGACATTATTAGGCTACAGATACGTTTTCTACAGTAGGAGCGTCTGTTCCTGTCTTCTATCGGACGTTTTCATTCTCTCTTGAATAAATTCACTATGAACAATAAAATGCAAATATTGGTTGGTATACACACTTTCTTCATATGTATCCTCTGAAAAACATGAATCACAAGTGCACAAACACATTGCACAAACATTCACATGCTTTGTCCCATAGATGCTTAGCCACAACAACTCATTTGCTACCTAGTCACCATTGCACGACAAAGGAAGCAGACAAGATCACGAAGGTTAAAGGATGTCATTAATACATGGAGCTCAACCGGCAAAAGGGGAATGCTAATGACTAAACATTGTTTTTTGATTGCAAAGTGCTGTACCTTCGGAAAGGAACACGAGTTGTTCGTATGCATGCACACATCAAATGCAACATTTGCATGTAAATGAACATGCAAACACTATATTTGTAGCAGCACGTACATGAAACATAGTTGCGCAGCAACAAGGTTCTTCCCAGCTCTGGGTTATTACAAAATGCATAACAGTGCCTTCCAATGACAAACAACAAGTAGTCGTATTAACTTTAATATGAGCAACAGTAAAAAGAAGTAACATTCGAAAAATATAGCTTTGTGATAGAAACCGTATTTCATACAGCGTGCGGTTCTTCAACATGCCGGCGCGTAGACATCGAATGAAGCAGCGATATGGAGATGCAGGCACAATAAGCGAATCTTTCGGATCGCTGCGCCCTGGATTACAGCATCGGCCTGGAATATGACATCTTCGCATAATATGACATCAACACCAATGCCGAGCTCAGTGATGCTTGTGTTGAAAAGTAGCGATTGTGAAAGAGTTAGCCACCATTTCACTGATTTGGTCGGAACAAATGGCCGACAGAACTGCATACGGAGCATTTGGAGCTTAGATGTGGTTGCTAATTCAGCAACAAGAGAACAACTCGCGCTATCCCAGCATTCCATTCTCTGAACAATGTATTCAAGTAGGAAAAAGTGGGAAGCTGTTAAAACACCCGAGAGGAAGTTGGGGTCAGTGTTAGCTAGTTACTATCTTCACTAGCTAGTCAGTTAACTAGCTAGTTTAACCAACTAGTTAACTGCCTTACGTGTCAGGCCACTCGGCTCAGCAACAGTAGCAGGGCTCGAGATAACGCAGACGCTTCTTCGTGAGGGAAGCGCTGGTCCCTGCTGCTTCCTCCGAACTCGTGTCCTGCGGTCGGAATAGTCCTTAGACATTGTGAGCACTGCGTGCAATGCACATCATGTATACACAAGTCACTGCTCAGAGCACACAACCTTATTGCTCGCAGAAAAAAAGGAAAAAAAAATGACTGACAACATTTTGCACTCTCGTGCTATCTGTCATGCACATATACAATTTGTGGGGTCACACAACACGTTTTTTTTTTTACATGCAACTTTACACACCTCGCTATCGGCGAAGAACTGAGGTGGGGGGGGGGGGAGAGGCAGAGAGCAGAACGCCGCCCGTCCTTTTGAGGACGTCACGGACGCAGCCATCGATGCCGCCCACTTTTCCGCCTGCCGTAGCCCTAAACCTAACAACGTGTGAGGACGTTACTGTCCGGATTATTAGAGAGCTCACCTCTTCTCGCTTGCGGCCCCGGCAGCCTCTTTTTGGCTTTGTAGGCCATCTTCGCCATGTGATTCCGCCAGCGGCTTGTTGTTTTCGCTGGTGGCCCCTGTTCATTACAACAGCTGCTACCTCCTCCCACAGCTCGTTTTTTCGAGCAGCACTCATACGTGGTGAGTGCTCTGTCGAAGCTCTTCTTGCCAGGTATGCAATCTGCTCGACAAACTGCAGCAACATAGCGGCCTGCTCCCTAGAAACGCGCGGGCCTTTCACTGACATTTTGTTGCTTTCTGAACTTGGGAATTTCAGCCGGGCCGCAACATGGTAAAAAAAAAAAAAAAAAAAAAAAAAAAACAGGCAAAGATTTTGACTAACCTTAGCGCTCGCATTAAAGGCTCAGTTGGATTTGATTACTTCGTTTTACTTTTTTTTTATACCGTTAATGTAAAAGAAGTTCCAGTCGCTACTCACATTTACCGTTGTAGCAGCTTTCTCGGAGCGGAACCGTCATTGCAAGAGCGCCTGACGGTTACAGTCGCTGCGATCACTTTGACGAAGCTATTGTTCTTTCATGGCGGTGCCCTATTGAAAGTACTCGGTGCCTTGTCATGATCCACTATGTCCTAAATTTCGTCCTCGGGTGTTATGAATAATTATTTTTGGCTGTTCCTAAAAAATAGGACCACACGTCATTTAATACACGCAGCGAAAACCACACGACACTGCAAGCACCGCACGAGAAATATTTACTCACCTCATTCTTGTATCGCACGTCTTCCGGAAGCAGCGTCTAAACTTCTGAAGACAAACGTACACTGCCGCGGGTCGCAAGAGGGGAGGGACCCGTAAAAGAGCGAGGGATTCTGGGATGCGCCGTCTGCTAGCTGTTTCCGGTTCGAGTCTTGAAGGCCATTGATGCGCTTCCAGTTCGACTTTGTCAGACACGAAGATTACCCGGTTGCAGGCGCCTAGCAAAACCATTGTTGGCTGCCCAAATTTCCAGCTCTTTGAACATTGATTCTCCGGCAACAAGGACACGGGTCATGCTGAGTCAAGCTTTATCGGTAGAGTTATCATTTACCGACTTCACTACAATGTAATCATCCGTGTCTACATCAGTCTTTCAAATGCTCAGTTCTGCACTTAGTACATCCTCCCTTTACTAATATTAGTTTTCTAATATCTTGTTCACTGCTTTGCGCCATTTCATCAAATTTCGAATGCTGAGTCTTGTTTCTAAGTCACAAGGTTGTGAAAGAAGTCCTCGCACTCTCCCAGTTTTTTTATTAAGTTCAGTTTTGCTACACTGTGCTGATAAGCTTGCCTTTGAGAGTTGTAAGAGTAGTGAATATTTACATCTAGCCTCTGGGGTATCGAGCTTTGGCTGTGCCTTTTTTTGCTATGCTCGTGATAAAATTTAGTTTGTCTAGCGACATTGTCAGCTCAGTGCATACAAAATCAGATTTCGTCCAGCGCTGTGGTACACAACCCGCATCGAAAAGTTTCTCGTTTCTTTGAAGCCCTTGGATGCAGGGATAGCTGGTGGAAAGTGAACATGTCCACAACAGACCTTAGTAACGGCGATTGGAGATATGGTGGCAGAAAAGTAGGGAGACCACAGGCAACGAGATACAAGAACACAGTTCCCAGTAATTGTTCAAATAGTTTAATGCTGGGAATATTTTGTATCTCTGGGTATTTCCTCAAATATATAGGTAGGACATTAGGCAAAACGCCTCCACGTTTCAAAGGGGACGCCCATTGCATCCATTCATCCGTCTGCTACTCGGCGGCCGGCTGGGCGGCGTTCGATTGCGTGCGCCTGCTCTTCCGTTGGGGCGGACTGCTAGCATATGTGACAATTTATTGCAAAGGCAACAGCCAGTATGTCAAAATATTTTAAGTGTACTGCAGGGGCCGGCTGCGAGTTACAGAGAGCATAGCAATTTGTCTTGCACGTACTGCCCTTCCACGCAAGAACAGTGCCCGCCAGGGTCGTGGTGCTGCAGTCTGCGACGTCGTGCTCGTTGCCGTTGTCTTCGTTGGTCATCGTTGTCTTCGTTGGCCTGGTATGAGTGGCTACTCACCTTCGTCAAGGCACACAGATTGTGCACTTCCGCACTTCTGCAACAATTGTAGCTGCCTTTTTTGGGCGCGATGACACTACAGGCATCGGAAGCGGCCCTTCAGGACGCCGATGCACCGCTCCACTGCTAACCTTGTGGACACGCGGGCGCTGTTGAAACGCCCTTCGGTGTCCTTGAGGGCGGGGTGGCCAGGCACAGCTGTCATGAGCCATGGCTCAAGCGGATAAGCTCGGTCGCCTGGACAAACACAGATGACGGTCATACTATCTCTGACATATCCCCCCTAAGACCCCTTGTATACAATACATTCATTGCCTCCTACATTTTTATAAATTCCCACGCAAGTTATGAAAAAAATGTTTATTCTGAGTATACAACACAGTCGTTTCTTGTTATCCGCTTTCGAGGAATTTGACACTAGATTGATGTAGGCGTCTGTGTAATCGTGCTCCTGCAGTGGTGCAATACTGCGGCTGATGCGCGCAACATCGTCACACTCCTGCGGCACTGGCTCAGGTTGGGGGCTCGCATGCAGTCTGCAATGCAATAGGATTCTCCCGGCCACGGCAGCCGCATTTAGAAAGGGGCGAAATGCGAAAACACCCGTGTACTTATATTAGGGTGCCCGTTATAGAACACCAGGTGGTCCAAATTTCCGGAGTCCCCCACTACGGCGTGCCTCATAATCAGAACTGGTTTTTGGCACGTAAAACCCCATAACTTGCAATAGGATTCGGCCAAGAAAGGCCAGTACAGTTTGTGCGAAATACCAGAATTAATGTTTCTGTTTATTGTGATGTCTCTGGAGTTACAACGTAAATTGCGTTGTGTTGCAATAACACAATATTTAATTTCATGTTCCAGCACTGCACTGTCACCTGTGAGGGAAGCCATAGAGGCAAGGTCTGAGCCTTATGCACTGAAGTGTGCATAAATATTCCTCGCATACCTGCATATGACTTTCTCGGTATCTTTCCACATTTAAACCCCGTCTGTGTTACGCATTGTACACTATGCTGTATGGAATGTAAGGTGTTTCACTTGTGATGAATCAACTGTGAACGTTGAATTACATAAAAGTGTAGCTGTGATTATTTTTCGCACTATTTACATACTTAAACTTGTAGTGCTTTTTTCCTTTTTTCATATTATGCGGTGTTTTTATGCTGCTTTTACTGTTTTGTTTGCTACGTAATAGACGTGTTTAAACGTTGAGCGCATCATTCATATGTCCTGTTTATTCAGCACGTCTTGCAGTTTGTCGTTCCATTGAATTCTTCAACAAGGTGTCAGTGTACCATGCGTTCTGCATTTCCACCGGAGATGCATACCCTGGAGGTCACCCACTGCACACACGGACATGATTTCTCACTTGGCTGCTGTTAATAGGCGCTGGAGGAAGGAGGGGCCGCCACATCCCAAGGCGGAGTCTACGCCAACGATACTCTCAGTACCTGGGCGTCGTCTTCCCGTAGTAAAGCAGATAAGTTTGGCTGCCCTCCGCCGGTCCCCCTGTAATGTTTACGCGCACCTTCTTAAAGGCACGAAAACTGAACCGATATGACTAAACCTTAATTCAGCCACCTGTTCTGCAGCTTTCGCAAACGCAGCTGCCACACGTGCCTGCCACAGGCGTTGCCATTCATGTGGCGAATGGCTCGCAGGTCCAACCTCGTTCGGCTCATTTGCGAGCTCTTGCAACATTTTTTGGCGCAAGTCGGCGCGCAGGTTCGGATCTACTCGCCCCATTGCCGACTTGGAGATAGTGTAATTTAACATAACCGGCCACTGTTCGGCGCTCATGCGCGACGAGTACGGGCAGCGGTTGAGCGACATGTTCGCGTCGGCCATCGTTGTACGACGTTAATACTTTCAAATAATAATTTAACACCGTCAAAGGTAACATTCTCAATGTCGCTGTTATTTTTTACGCTGCTTATTTTGTGTTGTACCTTTATAATGCATCACCATATTGCTGCGTAAAACAGCTTGTACGTCGCACACGACGTGAGTGAGAGGCGTTGTCAGCGGAATAATGGTACACTTTCAGCTAGCTGCATTATTTGCAAAACGTCAAGTTTGTGTCACGTTACGAAAGCAAATTTGGGCCATGGGCGCCAGTTTGTAAGCGCCGCGCCTGCGTCACGGCTTGAAGAAAATGGCGAAATGTCCAGAATAGAGCCCCAACAGGCGAAATGTCCAGAATAGAGCCCCAACACCATCTCCCACGCTGGAGCGCGTACAGCGCTCTCCCTTATGGAGCAGAGGAAGTGCCTTATGGAAGTTCACGCCGAGCTCCTTAAAGGGCACCTAAACCACCCAGAGGTCGAAATTTAGTTGTGTTGCAGTTGTGCACGAATGTACAACTAACATGTAGCCGCGAGAATTTGTCGAAATGGTGCCGTAATAGCGGCGTTACACGCGTTTGATGATCGAAACAGGACCCTCGCTAGTTTCGCTCTTTCCTTCGCTACTCTCCTCGTCGGCTGGTCTCTCCTCGCCAAGTGCTCCTCCAAATGTCACGTGACATACGTCATCGCCAACGCGCTTCTCAAGACACTCTCCACTTCCGATTAAGGCACGTCAACGCTAGCGGCCCTTTTCGCAGCGCTCCCGTGAGTGCTGCCATGTTTCATCACGTGGTGACGCGTCCATTGCGTGCCTCAGCTACCTCGGTTGCCTCCGCATTTACAATGCAAGCGCGTGACGCCGGTGGGGCGCAGCAAACCTCCGCTTCGACGCATATAGTAGGCGGTGGCTTTGTGCACGACACGAAGCTTTGACCATAGCTTTAGAGGACATGTAAATGCTTTCCAGAGCTGACTACGCCTTGTCCAAACGTGTGTTCTTCGTCCTTTATTTAGCAAAACATTTTGAAGCAGTGGCTTGTCATGTTTCTGACTCGGGAAAGTTCTTCGTTGCGGGTCACTATCTTATCGTTTATTTTCAGCCTAATCACTAGCGGGTGTGCTCTGCTGTGATGGATTTGTTCTTGCTGCGTACAAAGCTTGGAATGTAAATGTTCTGAACTTTGCGGTAGCTTGTAGCAAACACGTGTTGTGGCTAGTGCCTCGCTTACTCTGAACCGTCACGAAAGGTTCACCTTCAAACATTCGTGTCTTGTCGGTGTAGTCGCCGTCACTCATGTTTCGGCACATTGATTCAAGTGTGCGCCAACGTACTTATGGGTACGTTGGCGATAGGTTGGGCGTAAGTTTGCGTGCGAGTAGGCGTGGATGTGTGTAGATAACGTGCGAGAAGCTTACTGTGCCAGTAAATGGCGCTACTTCCTTTTGGAACGAGCCGTACTCCCTCTTAAGTGCCGATGTTCTTTCTTTCGAGGCTGGCGGATGAATGAAATATCTTTTTTGATCGCCGAGGAAAGCTATGCATCGCGAAGTTCGGCGACACAGGTTGATTCCGTTTCTTAATATGTGAATCACTATTTTTCCAGCGAACTACCGCACACACGCTCCCCTTATCGTTACACATTTTGCAGCATAAATTGGGCACAGTGCGAACGCCCAGATTGCATTTCCGACGTTCGCACAGTAGCTGGGCAGAAGCAGTAATGGTTTCGTATTCGTGTGCATTCACTGAGGAAACGTATGGCGCGCCGCGAAAAGTGCCATATTGTTCCTCTAGAGACGTCAGACTCTGGAGTTTTGCAAGACGCGTAGCGCCACCTGTCGGTGCGAAGAGGTAATAATTGAGTAGTGCAAAGTCCGACTCCCTTGCTAAGTTGCCTAAGCAGCTAGCGAGTGCGAAACAACGATTTAACTTAATTTTTGTTCATATTGCGAATGTTTTGCGCATTTAACAGCCAGAATGAGAGCTATGAATTTCTCCGCTAGTCGGACGTGCCGCCGAACTGCCGTAAAGTTTTGTTGGCTCACTCCTTCTATGGCGATGGCGAGCACGACGGCAACCGCGACAGCTCCGCGCGCTACGAAGAAATGCCGCAATCGACGTTACTGTTGCGTTGTAAATTGCCATGAACGTGAAGGACTGAATAACAACGTTCAGTTTTACCGATTTCCATCGCGGTCGTATGAAGGAGAAAGGAGAGAGCGCTAGATACGGGCCGTTCGCGTGTTGGGTAAGCGAATTACTCGCATTCTCCACAACACAGCCGGTCACATGAGAAAGTGTGATAATGTTGTTCTGCTGTAATTGTGTTGCGTAGCCCTCACGGGGGACTATGGAAACCAAGCGAAAACTGAGGAATCTGCAGCCGCCTCTTCGTTGGCAACAGAATAAACAAAGTGTGAACCATCCTGCGTATGTGCCATCGATGTTTCTACCTGTTTACACACGTCCGCCTCCACTTTACTCAGCAAGTGTAACGGAGAGATTTGGCAGGTCAGTTTAACCAAACATTTTGGTTCCTTTATGAATTCAAAATCATGGTCTAGGGAATTGTGGTATCGCGAGCTTATTTCTAGTTTCGGCTTTTTCGATACAACGAGCACGTTTCGCAATGCACTGAGCCCTCTTGACAGCGTTTTTTTTTTGTTTTTTTTGTAATCTGAGCAATAAAGTTGCTGTGGGAGCACTGGATGAGTAATTGCGAAGTAACGCACGTGTTTAGAAAAAAAAATGTCGCGTTTCTTTACATTAATTTGTGCGCGTGTGTTGTTTTAAGCGTCTGCTGGTTTGTTTTGCCTTCGGTTGTATCCCGCGAAAGCGGACACGCACGTATCTCCATTTGCAGTAAATACAAACGGAAGACAACCGTGAAGAAAACATTCGAAGATGCGCGATAACACGCTCGAACGCCCAGGAAGCGAGAGCTGAAGCGAGAACGCAACTGAAAAGGCGAAGGTCGCCAGGGCCATCCGCCCCTGATAAAGCGAGCTTTGTACCACTGACCGTAAGCTACATAGTTACCTGACTTAATCATATATGTACTTCATCGCTTTGACATTATGTACGTACCCAAATTTAACACATTTAGGCGCTAGAGAACGGACGTCGGAGTGCTTGCCTCGAACTCGACGTTGTACGATGCTCGCTGTACGTACTTGCGAGTTGCAGCGCGCCGAAATAACACCTGAAACTTCTTTTACATTGTACACGTACTTCGTTCTGCTCCCTTTCCGAAGCGTGGATGGGCGGAAGAAGCTTTCCAGGTCCTTGATTTTTAGGAAACCGTGCCTTTACAAAACCGAAAGACGGGGCTCTATTGTGGCCTATGCAGCTTCGCTTGCGGACAGCTCTCTTTGCACTACTCAGTTTGCGCCAAGGCTGCGATGGGGGCGCTGGTGGCGGGTTTTTCCGCAGCGCCGCCTGGGCAGAGTCTGACGTCTATTAAAGAAAAAAGCGCTTTAGGGGAGGAGGCGGCGGAGGAAAGAGTAGATGGCGGTACTTTTCTTATATAGGGACTTTAAGTACGACAGGAGACGCCGACAGCCGTGATGTAAGTGCTATGACAGAAGACGCTGACCATAGAGTTTCTCACTATTTTACCTAGGGGGAAAACTGGCGCTGCTGCGCTGTGGTATCCATGGGAATGCCGGTATATTGTGACTTCGGATTTGCATCGTTCTCGGAGAGAAAAGAAAGCCTTGAATACGCGCCTGGCTAGCACCGTTCCTTCTGTCACACTGATTCATTTCCTGCTAAGACGGCACGTAAAAACTTCTTTGACTTTATTATTACATAAAAACATGTTTTGCTTAATTTTGAGGACTTACTATTGGATGAACAACTATATGAAACGTAAAAAGTATCAGCTTGCCGCTAAAGTTGGTGGGCAGACAAGATTATCGCTCGCTTTGAAATAACTTGTCGTCTATTCTTGCTTTTCTTCACTTGATCCTGCATTGTAGGTGAATGAATTTTATTGAGAGATATGAGTGAAAGAAATCCGTTTGTGTAGATTTTATTTTAAGAACGCAGTATTTGTGTAGCCATTTCCACGTTTTAGACGAAGCCTCGTTCAACACCAGCCAACACAAGCCTCGCAGACATATATCCCGTCATTCCCATGAGGGCACGGCGCCCTTTAAGCAACTCTCATAGATGGTGGCGCCAGATTACCCTCTAGGTGTTGTAGTGAGAAACTCTATAACGCCGACAGCCGAGCGCATAGGCTTCGCACCTAAAAAGGAGATAGGAGAGAAAAGGTGTAGATGTCGCCACGGCGGGAGCAAAGCAAATCGGTTAGCAGAAACGTTGTCACGCCATCCGTGGGTAGGGGCTTTGTCTGCTGGTGTCAAGCCTGGTGCGGGCAGCCAAAGGCCCAGTGGTTGGGCAGGTCTGGGAGGCCTGCGGGGAAAGGAACCAGCACACATTGATAGCCGCAAGACTATCCATGTGTGCTGGGGGTGTTTAAGTGTTGTCGAGAGCTCCGACGAGTCAACGTACTCAACTACGCTGAGCAAGGCCGAGAGGTGATTTCGTTGGGGGAAGAGGATGTCCTGTCGAGCGGTAGGAAGTCCGAGGCGGCGGAACTCCTGTAGGAGCGGTCGACGTGGTTGGTCGTGCGCTGGGCAGGCCAGCAAGAGGTGCTCCAGCGTCTCTGGCTCACCACGTGAGGCACAGGTGGGCGAGGCGGTGAGTCCACGCCGGTGGCGCCGTGCTGCTGCCCAGTAACAGCCGACCCTCAGCCGGAGCAGGAGCGAGGTCTCCCTCCGTGCAAGGCTGCGCTGCGGGAGTTGCCGCGGGGGTGGCCCAGGGATTGCCCAGGGACACACGCTTGTCGGGATGGGAAGCCCGGAGGCGCCGGCGCCTGGTGACGCCGGTGTGGCCGGTGCCTTCCGTGCTCAGGAGGACGTCAGCGTGGTGGGAACTCTTGGCCAGGGCGTCAGCCTCCTCGTTGCCCAGGATGCCTACGTGGGCAGGAATCCACTGCACGGACACGGGGCAACCTGCATCCTGGAATGCCGCCAGCAGAGTTGGGAGGAGGGCGACTCCCAGGCTCGCCCTCTCCGGCGTCTGCAGGCTGGGAGCTGCCTTACAGTCGCAGGAGGTGGCTGCTGGTGTCTCCGGGGCTTCCTGCGTGAGCAGGTCGACGGCAAGGTGGAGGCCTGCCACCTCCGCTGCAGTGGAGCTCGCATGTGCCGGAAGGCGACATCGCTTACTCCTCCGCAGGGCAGTTGGTATGCAGGCCGCCGTCGCTGAGCCTGTGTCGGGAACCACCGAGCCGTGGACGAAGACCTGTAGATGACCTTGAAGGTCCTCGTGGAGGAAAGAGGCTGCCGTCTGGTGCAGTGCATAGTTCGGTGAGCGCCGCTTCGCAACGCCCAGTAGTTCCGTGGTGATGGCGATAGGAGGTCACTGGGGTGGGGGCAGCTGCGCTGTGTTTGCCGAGGGGTTTCCGATTACCTCCTCGTACAGGCAGCACAGCCGCCCCATGTGCGAGGAAGGCCGCCTTTCCAATTTCGCGCGGGCGGTCCGCCGCTTTCCCTCTCTCTTCCGATCGAGGGCATCGTGCAGCAGTTAGAGTAACTATTTCAGCAGGTATCGCTGAGACTCTACTTCGAGTTTCACGCAGCACTGGTCATTTCTTACTACTTGTTTCATTTACGGGGATGGGGCGTGAGGGGCGGGGGTAGAGGCGACCGTCTCCACTTTGAAACCGGTTGCGGTGCCTCCTCTCTTAAAACGGCGCAATTAACAAATGATGCCACCTTTGCAGCCTGGCTGTCATACACCTTTGGCTGATAAGAATCCCGCCTTTATTCCCTTCCAGGCATTGCGCTGCAGGTTTGGATCGCGTCTCCCGCCATCCAGCGCTCGTGGCGGAGCTCGCCGAAGTGCTGTCCATCAGCCAGGTCGAGACAGCTGGTATGGTGCAACGACGGTTCCGAAGCATCGAGGGTTTGCATGAATTCATGCGACTGGCCGGAGTCGTCAAAGAGCGGGTCACGTGTCTGCCACGTGAGGATGGACACATGCAACTGGACGACCTCAACGATGACTGCTGGGCCCACGTGAGGCGCTTCTTGGAGCTCGATGACGTATCTGCGTCTCCGTCGTGCCCGTAGCTTTCGGAGCTTCCGTCGTGGCCGTAGTGTTCGTAGCTTTTCGTGTTCCTGTTTACGTTTCTTTGTAAAAATTGGTGGCAATAAAAGTTTAATGAAGAAAAAATGACTACTGCTCGTCAGTATCCCAAATAACCTCCTGAACGCACCCAAATTAGGCAGCCAGGCCATTCCGCGCCAAACCTACCAGCCGGAAGTTCAAACATTTAAGATATATATATATATATATATATATATATATATATATATATATATATATATATATAATTGCGGACATTTATTAGGTTGAACATAAAGCAGTGCTATATATCAATTTCGCGTTGAAAAAAAAAGCTGTTGTCGTGAGTGCCATTTGAATTGTACGGTTTAAAGCAGAATATGGTACCAGCAGAGATGCTAGTAGAATTCGCGGAAAGAGGCTCCGAATAATGCATACCTTCAGGAAGCGTAGCAACAGGAAGTGGACGTGGAAAAGCCTTAATGGAGAAACAAGAAATGTAATGTTCTTCATACTCTATGCCGATCCCATCATAGTGCAGGATGTAGAACTGTTAAGTAGGGTAAAGTGCAGTGACCACAGAAAGAGTAAAATTAGTCATGAAGAAACAGGCCAACCTAGATGGAGTACGGGTAAAAGCAGACCATTTCAGGCTGGAAGCTTGCAAACAAATATGCAGCTTAACAGAAAGAAGATAACAATGGTAATGAATGAAACCGTAACTAGGCTGATCTCAGAAGCAGCAATTGAAGTGGGAGGTGAGGCACCAACCTAACCCATTGGTAAGCTCTTCCAAGTAACAAAATACCTAATGAAGAAACGACAAAGCATGAAAGTGTCAAACTCAAAGAGATCAGCTAGAATTCGCTGGTTTGTCAAAACGGATCAACAAGAAAGGGATACTCGAAATTGTAACGTAGGAAAGATTGAGAAAGCCGTAAAATATGCACGTGGCATGAAATCAGTGAGAAGAAAACTTCGTGTAGGACAAGGCAAGGTTATGCACTGGAAGACAAGCCGGGTAATAGCAGTTTCGATGACAGTAAAAGCAACGGTAGAATTCTATACAGTACCTGTAGCAGCGAAGTTGCTTTTAGTCGAATTAGTGATGAACAGGCTACAGAGGCTCCTTCTATAACTTGCGATGAGGTTAGAAGGGCCTTGCAAGGCATGACCAGGGGAAAATCGGCTGGAGAAGATGGAAAGCAGTCGATTTAATTAAAGATCGAGGAGATATGCTTTTAAAAAATGTCGCAGTTTCGCCCGAAAGGCGAAGCATCGATTGCGATAGCAAATTAGTACAGAGCTATTCGGAGTAGGGATAGTAGTGTTATCGGCTGCATAAACTTGGACACATTGGCTTACTAACTAAATTAACAATCGTGGTGTCAGCGCGCACAAGCAAACATGAATAGATCACACTGAATGACCGCAGACAACGACTGTCAAAGCGCTGGCAGCAAGCTCAGGTTCCCGCGGTCTATCGCTTCAACGGAAACTGAGCGGCGAATGCACAGCGCATACAAGGTCAGAGCCGTGTGGCCACAGATAAGAGACGTTGCGGGCGACCGGCACCGCCGGGCAAAGTGCAGAGGAGAAGTTGGTAGAGAAGAAGCTGCCCCCTCCCCTACCCTGCTGCCTTCCCGCTTTCATGCTTTCGCGTGGGAGATTGAGTGGCCAGTTCCCCTTGCGCCCGGTTGCAAGATAAGCATTTGGTGAAGCAGCACAGCGCCGCCTCCCCCCCTCCCATACCCCCACGGCCTTTCGCGCGACGGTCTCGTTTGCTTTCCGCCGTGCGGTCACTCTCCGCGATAGCGCGCCTCCCCCGCGCGCTTTAGCTCGCGCATGCGCGGGCGGCGACGATTTTATCGCCCTTGGAATCTATACGGAACCTCACTGGGACGACGACGGCCGAAATCCGGTTGAAGTGTCCATATAATTGCTATCGGAATAAAAGAAAGTAGCAGAAGGAGAATGCACAAGGACATAAATCACTACACTAAAAGCACTTCTGGCCCACAGCAAGTGTCGTCTGCTTGTGCTAAAACTTGCTCCGTGTTGACGAGAGCTGCGCGGTCAGTGTTGGTCTTGTTCTTTCTTTTCGCAAGCACCATGGTTCGCGCTTGCGTTGTGGGCTGCAAACGTAGCGATCGGCTTCGTGTCAAGCTTGACTTCGTGCCCCGCTGCAAGGCAGCAGACGAGCGGAATTGCTGCAGCGCATTGGACTTTCGGTAACCAAACGGCGCCAACATCTACGCGTTTGCGGCCGTCGCTTCACGTCGAAGGATTGCCACAATAGAATTTAGCTTGTTCGGTTTTGAGGTAAACGCAATCGCAAGTTTACTGGCCGTTTTGCCGTGTCTTACGTGATGAACGGAGGGGCAAACGTCTGGCACGGTGCAGCCACCTGGCGACACAAAGCTCAACCAAACACACAGCTAATATAGCAGTAACCAAGTTTTTTTCTACTTTGCTGCTGGCTCAAATTTTTGGAAGGAGCGTAATCTTGAACACGTTGCCTTTTTATATGTTTCAATTGTTTTACAATTGGTTACAGGAATATCAGATCTGTATTTGGCTGTTTAAGCTCTGCGCCACCAGATGGCTGGACCGTGTATGCCGATCAGGCCGCTCACGTACGTCTACGAAGCTCCTTCATCATAGCGGTATGGAGCGGCTTTAGTTTACGCCTCTGGCTATCCGTCAAAACAACCAGCCCGCCTGTGGTTACCGGAATACCGGACACGCTCGGCGCTGCGACAGAACGCTCGCAACGCACGCTGCTTGGTCGCTCTCGCTGGGGATCGACGGCCGGGCGGCTAGCGGTGAGGTTGGCGAGCCTTCGCGCGCTGGCTCGAAGACAACCGGAAGTAGACGACAACGTACGTCAAAACATGACGTAGAGCCAGCGAAGGCGGAGCTTAGCTCCGATCACTCGGCGAACGATTTGAGGAAATGAATGGTTAGGGAAGAGGGCAACTTGTAATCGTCCGTAGCTCTCTTAATATGACACGCTTCTCTTAAATTCTAGCGCGAGTGTTTTACTGTAGCTGTACCCTACATGTCTACAAAATTTGTCCGTACTGTTTCAAGGACCCTTAATGGACCGCACAAAGAGCGATGGAACGAAAAATTTTAGGCCAAGGTTAAGAGACGGGAGAAGAGCGGCGTGGATCGGAGAGCAAACGGGGATGGCTAATATTCTAGTTGACATTAAGAGGGGGAAATGGAGCTGGGCAGGCCATGTAATGCGTAGGGTGGATAACCGGTGGACCATTAGAGTTACCGAATGGATATCAAGAGAAGGGATGCACAGTCGAGGACGACAGAAAACTAGATGGGGTGATGAAGTTAGGAAATTTGCAGGCGCAAGTTGGAATAAGCTAGCGCAAGACAGGGGTAATTGGAGATCACAGAGAGAGGCCTTCGTCCTGCACTGGACATAAATATAGGCTGATGATGATAGCGTCCCTGCATTATAGACCAACCATCGGGCCAACTTGGGTCACTCAGTATGTGGTAATGTGTATTGTACGTGCCGGTCTTCAACGAACATGTTTCACGCCGACATGGGTCAGTGTAGATACGAGACCGGGTAGCTACCTCTGTTCGAAGAAACGGACGCCGACTTGGAGCACTGTAAGTGCCGCTCGCTCTGTGCTGGTCTTCAATGAGCCTCTTTGATGCCAACATGGATAGCCGGGTAAGTACCACTGGAAATGTGCCTTTCTACAACCGCGAAAAAGATCCCTTAAATTTCTCCGATGCCCATCGGAAACGACGCCACGTCACAAGGGTTCCTCAAGGACAGCAACCCGACGCCTTCGCAGGCTGCGCCACTAATTCACTGGGTAAGTGCCGCTTTTCAGTGAACGCCGTTCAGGCCAACGCTTTAGCGACCTGCGCTAGGAATGCACTGGGTACGCGCCGCTCGCCAACTTCGTCACCGATTGTGAGCAACTTAAGTGTGCTGCAAGCGAGCGAACAATTCTCAGCGTTCGCAGGCACCGACGCGCCACGCTCCTTGTCTCGGAGGACACGCACCACCTAGTGGCAGTGCCACTAGATGGCGCAGCGTGTCCAGAAAGAAGCACGAGGGCAGCCCCGTTTCCACATAACGCGTTTCTTAGCGTTCGCATGCACCGGCGCGTCATGCATTTCGGAGGCCACTCTAAGTCTTCGCGGTAGCGGTGCCAGATACCGCCAAGTGTTCTTAGGGAAGCGCGAAAGAGGAATCCCGATGCAATACACGACTCATGCTTAACTCGTTTGCTCCGTTTGTTGAATTTCGATTCCTTATAACCTTCAATCGAGGCTACGGACCCATAGATGATGTCAGTCCTATTTTAGACACTTTTAGTTTAACGTTAGAGTATTTGCGGGGTCAAGGGAAATAGCATTACCGTTCCGCAAACGAACTTTGCAAAAAGAGAGTTTTAGTATGACGTGATAGCGTAGTTTACGTGCGGGACGCTATTCCATTACGCTTCGAATTTCGCATACATAAGGCACCTAAGTAATTCTGTGTGTGTGTGTGCGTCCGGAAAGTGCGAGAGGCAGCGCAATGGTAGCCAGGAGCGCGTTGTATTTTTACTTACCATGTCCGCCGATCTGCAGCGAAACAGACAAGCAGTACAAGCTGTCTACCGTAGCCTCCGAAATCTTCCGATCTCAGAGGCCATATGCCGTCGTAGCGCCCCTCTTCAGACTTTACCGGTAGGTGACGCTCGCATCTAGGAAAAAATCTAGGAGAGTATTTGTATGTTTCTCAAAAATAAAGGTAGGACATTAGGCAAAATAATAAGAGCTTGGTGGCGCAACCCACCACTCCGTTTCAAAGGGGACGCTCATATCATCCATCCTTCCATCCAAATTTCTCTCGTTAGGTTTGGGCGCGTTCGAAAGGAGAGGCGATCTCGAAAATTCCTCAAGGTTAGCCATAACACTCTCTCGTCGAAGCGGCATGAGACTAAGCGAAAGCCGTTTACGTAGTCATTTGCTACGTACTCATTGAATTCCACAAAAGCAACGCCAAATTCAGTTCGAAGCGGGTGGCCGGGATAGCCGCCATGTTTTACGTAAACCACGCAAAGACGGTAACGTTAAATCTGAGAAATAGCGTGCGTACTCTAAGCGGTATTGGTCGGTTAGCGTTCTGCGCATGCGCATCTCGATCCCGCCGTTCCGGTAAGCCCACTATTACGGTAAACACGCTAACTAAAACTGTCTATTATGCGCAAAGGTGGCGATGCGTCATCGTACTTCGACGCTCCAGTATGACGTGCGTTATGATGTTGACAATGCCCTTGACGCACCACTATAATGACGATGCGCACGATGGAGATTATATCTAATGATGGTATCATTAGATATCATATAATGTAGCCATAATGATGGTATCGATGCCGACGTACTAGATGCGTTATGCTGCCTATGACAGCAGCGAAGGAGTTCGATGTATGTAAACCTGCCAATAAAGAATTCTGGTTTCCTGAATTTTTGAAAGAAGGTCTCGGATTGGGTTTGCTACCCACTGTAAGACAGGAGTCGTTGAACATGTCTTTGACAAGGGTATCTGAAATCTTAAATTGAGCAGGCACGTTTCGCATTTCACATTACACCAGGCCCTAATCGTATCATGGGCAGAGGATCGACATAATCGAAGAAACTACTAAATTATGTAATATATATTCGTATGTGTACACAGTTACCCAACATTACAATTGAGTCTTGACTGAAATTCCCTCGTATTTACATAAACACTTATCGATGGATGGGTTGCACAAAAGCTTCTTGCAACGTTATTCGTATAAATTCATACAAAAACCATGATCAAGGTTGAATTCTACACCACAAAGAACCAAAACGATTTCTGAAACATTTTGCATTAAAAGATACATTTTTTATAAAAGCACCGAAATATATAGGCTGTCTCGCATTGCAAGAAAGTGGAAAGCTGGGCCTACTTCACACAAGCATTCCTCGGTAGACCACCATGGGGAGCCACAATCATTGGGCAACAAAGACGGTTGAGAATTTACTGCTTGTATGGGTCGGTTTTATAACAGCTGACATTATGTCGCGTTATTTTTTACTGTTGGTTGTATGCTAACCTTTGGCAGTTCATGATCAAAAAAACGACAACGTTGTTACACTTGCTTTACAATAACCACAAAATACAGGGTGTTTCAGCGAACACTTTCAAAATTTATTTAAGGTTGCCTGTGGCAGATAGCCCAATTCTAGTTAATGTGGTGGTCAACTCGAAGAGGCGGACATTACTTGCACAAAAAATTGAAATGCATAATCGAAGAATTAACAAAAATTCACTAATTAAGTGTTTAACTAATTACCTGATGGCCCATATTGCAAATTACAAATTGTAGCCGTGGAGTTCGCAAGGCGGATCCACTTAGAATTAATTCTCCGGATGACACCAGTTTCGAGATATTAATTCCCCAACTTTGCGGAGAAATGCATTGCCGTTCCAGTTAATTTTGTGCTTCAATGCATAAAGCGACGTTTTGTTAGGAACTTGCTGAGAATTGTGGAATCTCTGCTGAGAATTGTGGAAGAATACTCGCTGTTCCTCACATTAAACGCAGTTTTCGCAGTAACGACCGCAGAGGATAACACACAAACAAAAAGGAAAGTGGAATTCTTGCCGAAAACGGTAGAATACACGGGGCTTACACCCATCCCAAGTTCTGAGTAATACGTATATGAAGCCCAACGCATCGCGTCCTCCACTGGAGAGCGTGTGCTACAGGTTCCGATCTTTCACACCGTGGCTCAGGTGTCAGCCACAATCGCCTGCAGATCCGGCGGCAAAGTTCAGTCACACGCTACGTCGTCCAGCTGCAGGTAGCGCCTCACGTGGGACCAGCACTCGCCGTCCAGGTCGTCCAGCTGCGCGCGTCCGTCCTCGACCGGCTGACACGTGACCCGCTCCTTGACGACACCGGCCAGTTGCATGAATTCGTCCAGACCTTCGATGCTCCAAAACCCTTCACGCACTATGCGAGCTGCCTCGTCCTCGCCTGTATGGACAGCACTTCCGCAAGCTGTACGTGCCACCAGCGCCGGATGATGGGCGACTCGCTCCAAAGCAGCGGCATAGAGCCTGCAGTTTTTGCATTTCGCCCCATCGAAACGCGGCCGCCCAGAACAGGATTTGATCGCGCGACCTCGTGCGTAGCAGAACACCGGACCTCCCGCGCGACAGGACGCGTCTGTCAAGACGCGGCGGTCGGACGCATGCCACGTCGGCTCTGTCGGAAATCGATGAGTGTTGTGAAAATTTGCCCTACATCCACCCGAAACTGCTCTCACCGTCTCCGTGAAGTTGCCAGGAACCTCTGGATACCATATTTGTCCAGGTGGGCCTTTTTTCAGCAATTTACGACTGGTTGAAACTCACGCCACGCACGAGCCTGGCTAAGCCAAACGCCGGCGGGGCGAACGCCGAGGCTCCCTAGCCATGGCGGTGGCCGCGAAGGCAGGCAATGACCCCAGCACGACGCAGAGGATGGAACTCGAGGCCGCGGAAGCACGGCAAGACCCTATACCTGGAGAAGATGAATATCTTCAGATCATGGTTCGCCAAATGCAAGAGAAGCTCGCCAAGACGAAGCCAACGGGCTCTGCGCCAGCCGCCCAGCAACAGGCTCCCAAAACAGGATTGGCTCCCGCAGCTGGCGCTGCCTCCGATTCTCCAAGGCCAGGAGGGCAGCAAGTGCAATGGAAGCCGACACAAACACCTCGGATCCGGCCAGATGAGTTGGTGATTGTGCTCAAGCCAAGACTTAACGTGGATCTCCGTGCTGCGTTCGGTCCAGGCGGGATCGGCACCGCAGTGCAAGGCCTCACCGGTAGTACCGCGAACGCTGGCGTCTCCGTGTGGCCGGTATGGGATCAAAACATCGTTGTTGTGGGAGTGAAGACAGAAGCCCTGGCCTCGAAGCTTATCGGGGACGTCACGCTGACAATCGGGGACCGCCAAATACCGTTTCACGGACATTTAAAATCGGCTGGAGAAACCTGCAAAGGCGTCATCACCGTTGCAGACACCGAAACCTCGGAATCCCTTCGGCACAAGCTCGAATGGATCGACGGCGAAATCCTGTACGTGCGGAAATTAGGAACATCTAACGTCGCAGTGGTGACTTTCAAGGGACGTCGCGTTCCAAGATTCATTCACTACTGTTCCGAAAACGTGCCAGTGCGTTACTACAAGAAAACGGTTCCGGCATGCTACCGGTGTGGCACGCTGGGCCACAGAGCGGATGCGTGCCCCAACCCGGACGATCAGCGGTGTATTCACTGTGGTGCGAATGTGAACATCACCCCGTCAGGCCCAACGAAGCACAACTGCCAACCCAAGTGCCTCATTTGCGGCGGAAACCACTTCACTGGCTCTGCGGAATGTGTGGGAAAATTCAGGAAGGCATGGAAGCCCACTCCACCCCAGCTGAAACATGGACAACCGGGACACCACAAACAAGGGGGACCAGCACCTCCCGAGAATGGCGTAAAAAAGCCACAGAATTCCAAGCAAAGGAAGACTGGACAGCCCAAACCGAGCAATGTACAGGCCGGGCCGAGGTCGAAGCCGCCTACCTTCCAGGCTGGGGATTTCCCCCCACTGGTAAGCCCGCAGCAAAAGGTGAGCAGTTGGGCAGGGGTCGCCTCTCAGCCTCCCGCTACCACCTCCCCCACCCCTTCCGAAATCGAAATTAGCAAACAGCTAGAAATTATGCAAAAACGAATTGCCACTCTAGAACGCGAAAACCAGGCGCTGAAAGCGATGCAGGCTCCACAACGAACGGAGCCGGAGTCTATGCAGGCCTCGGCCAGCTCGGACGAGGAACAGGAGTCTGGGTCGGACCTATCAGGTTATACAAGCGTCTCGAAAACCGAAACCGTCGTAACAAACTCGGAGGGCATAGAGACACGTCTTAGCAGGCTGGCAACAAAATTTGAGGAAGAGAACAAAATGATAATGGAACAAAACAAACTTATGGTGGAACACATTATTCCACAACAGGTAAACCTTGCAGTCCAGGCAGCGCTCCAGGACCTGAAGCAGAGTCTCGTGCCGATACTCACGGCCAGCATACTTCAGACCATCCAAAATTGGCTCACTCCCCCAATTGGAGGAAATCAAAGCTAGCACTAAGATGCCGGAACAACGTCGACGCAAAATTGTTCATCGTAACCCGGCAAACTCTGAATCCGAGGGCACTATGGAGCAACCCATTGCACATCAAATCGAGACTTCCATGCCTACTCAGGCTCCCACGCAGGCCCCAGTGGTGATGATGCCACCCCCTCAACAATAAATTCATGATGGCAGGCATTTCTAAAAATCATGAAAATTCCAAACAAGCGAAATTAGAGATTATCCAATGGAATTGCAGGGGCTTTAGAGATGGGAAAAAGAGGGCCACTCTCCATCTCTACCTGCAGACCCTAAATTCAATGCCGGCGGTCATAGCCTTACAAGAAACCGGACTGCAGGCGAAACTGCCTGGATACAATTCATTTCATGGGGGTACGTCCACCTGTATTCTCGTACATAAGGAGTGTACCGCTCGTCAGATAGACCTCGATCTCTCGGAGGGGCATGAATACACGATGGTCAACATCCTACCTAATAAAAGACGAGACCCTAGCGTATACGTCCTTAATGTTTACAGTTCCCCCAAATGCAAGCGAAGCGTCTTCAACGAAATATTTTATAAAGCAGTTAGGGAAGCGGATAAGCATCCACTAGTGATCGTGGGTGACTTTAATGCCCCCAGCTACCATTGGGGCTACACTCGCAAAATCGCCAAAGGTCGCAAATTGGCAGAACTCATTTCCACGCTCCGTCTATCGCTCCTTACAGACCCGATGCAACCCACTAGAGTTGGAAATTCTGTAAACCGGGATACATGCCCGGATCTAACTTTGGTTAAAAATATATCTCATGCAACATGGGAAAACTTGGACGATACACTCGGTAGCGATCACTGTCTCCTCAAAATCACTATTTCCGCTAAAGTGGCCCGCACAACGTGGAGCCAAGCCAAGCTTACAAATTGGACAGCTTTTCGCTCTCATGCAATCCCCTCTGTTTTCGGAGCGGGTGGGTACACAGAATGGGCGAAACAACTCACTGCCACAAACTCGAAGTGTGTCACAATCCTACAGACCACGGAAGACATTCCTGCAGTAGACAATCACCTCCTCCATCTTTGGGAGGCCCGCAGGAGTTTAACCAAACGCTGGCGGAAAAACAAACTCAACCGCAAGCTCAAACTTCGAATAGCTGAGCTGAGCATGCAAGCGGCGGAATACGCGGCGCAACTCAACGACTCAAACTGGACAGAACGATGCAATGCGGTAGCTAGGCAAATGAACTCGAAGGGCGCATGGCGCCTTTTCCGCAGTCTCATTGACCCCACGCAAACCAGAGGAGAAACACAAAAACAGCTCCGCCGGGCCTTGCAAGGCTTTCATGGAACCAATTCCCAGCTAGCCGATGCTCTTTGCGATAAATACCTATGCCGCATGCTGGACCCGGACAAGACTGCATACGAATACGCGGGCAGGGAAAACCATCAACTCGATGCTCCATTTGCCATGCATGATCTGAAAGCGGCGCTGGGCAAAATGCGCAGGGGCACCGCCCCGGGCCGAGATCATATCACTGTAACACTTCTAGTAAATCTGTCGGATGATACCTATTGGCATCTATTGGAATACATTAACGCGATCTGGGACGGCCAACCGCTTCCAATCGATTGGAAAACAGCATTAGTCACCTTCATTCCCAAACCCGGCAAGCAAATTAGTACAGACAACCTCAGGCCCATATCACTTACTTCGTGCGTAGGCAAACTCATGGAAGCCATGGTTAGAGACCGCCTCTCTCCATACCTCGAAAGTAAGGGATACTTCGCGGACACCATGTTTGGTTTTAGGCCACATATGTCTGCACAAGACGTCCTCCTTCAACTAAATCGAGACATCATCCAACCCACCTATTCGACACACAATGACAGGGCAATTCTTGCTCTCGACCTTAAAGGTGCGTTCGATAATGTTAAACATGAGATCATTCTGACCAACTTAAGCCACACTCATTGCGGTAGGAAAACCTTTGCATATATCAGAGACTTCCTCTCAGATAGGCTGGCGATTCTCCGCATAGATGGTGAGGAACATGGACCCTTTAAAATGGGTACGTGAGGGACCCCGCAAGGGGCGGTCATCTCCCCGTTACTATTTAATATAGCTATGATGCAGTAGCGCACCCAGGATTTCTGCCAGGGGGGGGGGGGGGGGGGGGGGGGGGGGTTGACAGTTTGCCAATACCATCTAAACAGCACTAATTTCGATTTCTTCACAGGAAATTGTCAAAAAAATGCGCTTTTTGCGAGTGTGCAGGCGATTGCGCGTCTTACATCTTATTTACAGTACTCAAGTGCGTAAGGAAAGAAAAGGGGTTAAACAAAAGGGGGTTTTAAGTCGTCCTCAGGGGGGGGGGGTTACAACCCCCGAATCCCCCCCCGTCGGTGCGCCACTGCTATGATGAATCTCCCGCAGGTTTTGGCACAGGTAGAGGGGGTACATCACGCACTATACGCCGATGATGTCACAATTTGGGCAAATCAGGGCAGTATAGGCACCGGGCGCGGGATGAATTTGGACCGGTGGCGCCTTCATGCGGCGGCGCCGCCCATGTAATGGCATGTGGCGGCCGGTCCGCGCGCAGCAGGCGCTGCCGTGAAACCAAGTCTGATCAAACATGTTGCGTTTTTAGGTGCGCCAACAGTTACTGAAACATGACTGAAGCTTGTTAGGCCATTCAATTCAATCGTTGTTCATCGCGGCATCGCGTTTTTCAGGCGGAAAGTTTGTATATGTGCGGTCTGTAGCCAACAGCGCGTACAGTGCTCAGCAATTGAAACGCGATACTCGCATCGCATGGTCCCCAGCGCTTTTTGCACTGACTGTAAGCGCTGGGGACGCCAAACTGATGCATTGTGGTGTAGAGTGAAAGCGAGAACCTTCGTAACGCATTATGACTGCATTTGGTCCCACGGCGCTCACGTACCTGTGGCGTGAAACAGAAAAAAAAAAAAAAAAAACACGGCGGCAGCCGCGTGCTGCCAGCGCTTCAATCGCTGGGCACTGTACATTTCCGACCCTAATTTGCTATGGTCTAGTTGTTCTAACGTTAATAAAAGAGCCGTTCATACGCAAGAGCTTCGTGTCCCACTTGCCTGCCTTCGCCTCCGCAGTGTAACGGCTCCGGAGCTTGGGAACCGAAGGCGAACACTCAGATTTGTAGTCATTTTGCCGTCTTATCAGTGCATCAGTCTTCCTTTTAATGAAGATTTTCCTTTCTAGCAATTCCCAACTATGATTGCGTCCGGCACATGATTGTGCTGTCCATCGACGACGAACGCCAACGCAGTGGCGTGTTCCCACTCGTCGCCACCGACGGCTCCCGTCGCGCTAAGCTATATAAAATGGGCCGTGACTGAAGATTGGGCTAGTTTATAAGCAATTAAGAATGGGAAAGCATTGCAAAGATAAAAGAACTACAACGGACAGAGAACGGGAACTTACTGACACATGTGCGATCGGCGAAGCAGCTCAAGAAACAGAATAAGGAAGACGTACGTCTCCTTTTTTTTCTGTCCACAATTTTTGTATTATTCGCCTATTTACATGATTAAATACGCGAGAATGTTAACGTGCACAGCAAAATAACATCTGGAATATAATTGCTGGAGTTCCACGTCTTAGCTTGCCGCGGAGCTCCGTTCGCGTGGTGCATTTGCATCGCAATTTGCGCTCGTTTTCTGCTTCATTTACTACTTGATGCCACGAATGTGATCTGCCTCGTACAAGTGACGACCTTTCTCAAGAGCAGACAGACGAACATGCGTTTTCTGCTGCGTCAGCCCTTAAAACCCGCAGTGCCAAATCACTGGAAGCACTGAGCGCCTTCGTCCCGTCGTCTGCTTCACATGCCAGTACTCCGACAGCTGCCGTTCGCGGCGCTGTTCCCCAGCATATCGCCAGCGCGCTGCTGGCGCCTTACAACGGCCGCCCGGTGCCTATAGGCGAAATGGAAGACCGTCTCCAGCAGGCCGCCTCCATCGTGGACGCCTACGCGACTCAATGCGGATTGCAGTGCGCTACAGCTAAATCCGAACTCCTACATATCCGAGCAAACGTAAAAGACAGAACGACCCTGGACTTGACTCTATCAGGGGGTTCCATTCGGGTGGTCTCTGAGATCCGAATCTTAGGCCTTCTCATAAATAACAGAACAAAAAACGGAACTACGTTGGACAAGTTAAGCAAAGTAGGGGAACAGGTAGGACGTATGATCCGCCGAGTCTCAAACAAACGCGGGGGGTTACGAGGTAGGGAGGCGCTTCGGCTCGCCCACGCCTTTGTAACCAGCAGGATTCTTTACTCAACTCCGTATTTAAGAATGACTAAACACGACGAGAACAGGGCTGATGTAATCCTCAGGAAAGTAACCAAACGCGCCTTAGACCTGCCCATCAGCACTTCCAATCAGAAACTATCTGCCTTGGGGGTCCTTAACTCTATTCAGGAGCTCAGGGAGGCGCACCTCACAAATAAATACACACGGCTTATGCAGACCGCCCCGGGGCGTCGCCTGCTAGACCGCCTGTGCATTCAACACAACTGCGAACCTGAACACACGGAGCGCATCCCAGAGCTGTGGCGCACCAAACTCTGGGTGCCCCCACTCCCTCGTATTATGACGAAAGAAACACATGAAGGACGAAGACAGGCGCGTGCCAAAGCGCAAGAAAGACAGCTTGGCTCCCGTACTGGGGTTTACTATGTGGATGTAGCCGGACCTTCGCCCAGGGTATATTACACGGCGGCGGTTGTACATCAGGGAACTCAGGTGGACGGACTCTCATTTAGAGCCGCGAATATAAACCAAGCAGAGGAAGTCGCTGTCGCCTTGGCGGCTGCACACCCTCAACCCAAATGCATACTCACAGACTCTCGAAGGGCTTGTGAAAACTACTTGGCAGGGGAAATCTCTCCACTAGCCAACAAAATTCTGAGACTCTGCATCAGGGATCGGGATCCCGCACCAAAACGAATAATCTGGACTCCAAGCCATCAGGGCCTTCGAGGTAATGAAGCTGCAGACGCAGCAGCCCGCGCACTTATTCCCCGGGAACCTCCCTGTTGCCCTAAACAGCCTGAATGTCCTACTCCCCTACTACGGTTGAATGCAATTCGACATTACTTCTGCGAGCAGCGCCGGGTGTACCCCCCTCCGGCAAAAGGCCTATCCAAAACTGAAGAACGCGTCCTACGGCGCCTCCAAACTAATACGTTGCTCTGCCCAGCTATAGTAAAGCATTTCGATCCCAAAATCAATGGGCAATGCCAGCACTGTGGTAATTTGGCAGATCTGTATCACATGGTCTGGGCCTGCCAACAGAATCCCAATCTATCCCCTATTCCCCACCCAACTCGAGAGGACTGGGAGGCGACCGTGCTCAACAGCTCCGGACTAGAGAAACAACGAGCTCTGGTCCAACGGGCTCGAGTGGCGGCTTCGACCAATGACGTCCCGGACTAAGGATGACACCTAGTTTCATGGAGCTCACGGGCTTCACCCTCTCTCTTTGTTCAATAAAAGTTTTCACCACCACCCGCGCGACAAGCGACGGAGATGGCTGTCGCGTTCGCTCGTCGCCTACAAGTCGTGCCACGCAAGCGATCGACGTCTTCCCGGTGTTGCCGGTATGAGGGCAGCAAACGCGCGCGCCGAAAGACGCGTGCTTTATTAATTTATGTTGATTTGTTTTACTGTAAAGAGCGATTCGGGCTTTAACTAACTATGCGCCACACGCGATTATGATCGCAGCGGCTGTTTTGCAAAGCCCCGCTATCGCCCATAAACATTGAAAAAGCTTACTTTTTTTTTTCCCCTAAGATGTGACATCCTGCTTCGGCAAATTCTGCGGTACCGCGCCGGTTTGATGAACACTGGCATAAAGCGCCAGCAATTAAGGCGGCACAGCGGCACCAAAATGCACGTCCGTCAGAGAAAAACGCTCGAATGACGACCCAGACAAATGAGCGACACCTGTCTCCAACGGGTCTCTGAGCTACCACCAACCATGTTTTTTTTATTCTTCCCCCACGACAGCTGTAACAGAGCTACACCACGGCCGCTCGATGAAATGCACGAGGTGCGGCCTGCCACGTCGCCCGAAACCGGTGAGAGGCGCCTAGTTCTCCGCGCCACCGCAGCGGCGCCACTACTCCGGGACAGGCTAGGGTGCCTCGATGCCCAGCGCCGCCGTCCAGGGTGGAGACAACCCCGTTGGCGCCGCCATATTGAGTCACACGAGCTCTCTTCAAATTTGCTATCGCAATTGATGCTTCACCTTTCAGGTGAAACTGCGACAACTTTTTGTACGGTTCCCTTTGGAGAAAAAATATTTTTCTCGTTCTTCAAGCAGCACGTATCTCTCGTGTGTATTGTTGCGCATATAGTTTTCTATCAGTAGGTCTTGCGAAACGCAGACGAAGCGACATATGTAACCTTCCTGCTTGCCGCTTCAAACAAGTAAAGCATATCTGCCCCATCCGGCGCCTTGTACTTAGATTTACGGGAAGCATTGCATAGATTAAAAAAAAGAGTAAACTGCAGTGCAACATTCCATTCAAGTTTCCGCCTTTCTCGCGTAACAGAATGCGGAGTAATTGGTGCGGGATCATTTATTGTAGTCGGACCTCGAGCGCCGAAAACGGTTTTAGTTAGCCATTCTATGTGCTAATCTTTGGCCGTAAGCCGTACGTGGAATTTTAGGGGCGAAGCTCCTTATAGCGGCACCCGTTCGTCCCCGTCGTAGTAGTAGTAGTAGTAGTGCGTAACCAGTCTGAGAAAAATGAGGAAAAAAATCCGAAGTTGTGTCCGTAGCGCGGAATCGAACCAGGGACCCCTCGCTTCCGAGCGCGCGGCGTTAGCCCACAACGCCACGAAGCGGACATGGACACACGCACCACGATGGCAATAAATACCCAACGTTAACGAAAGGCCTCGTTTCTAGCGCGTTTCTAACGCGTTTGTGCTAGCGCGTTACGGCCCGTGTAAGAAGCTGGTGTAAGACGCTGTGGCCTCTCCGCCTTACCTTCAACGCGTTTCGAACGCGCTGCCCAAAGCGGTGGCAAGTCAAGTCGAGGAGCGTTTATGAATACGGGGGGTATACTCTCTCAGCAGTCATGTGAGGGCGTCGGCAAACGCGGTGCACGTTCCGGCATGTGTAAATGGCTGCGTAAGACGCTGTGGCCGCTCCGCCTTACTAGAGAGTACTGCACGTTTCTAACGCGTTTGTGCTAGCGTCCCCTTAAGCGGGAGATCCGATGATTCCCTCCGGAGCTTCGCCCACTCATCATCATTCACCCCGTGGATATGCTGTGATATTTTTTTCCCGTCGATGCTTCAAAAAAGAAAAAGAAAAAAAAAACGAAAGAAAGCCTGCGCGGTAGCCTAATTAGTGCCTATATCGTGGATACGGCGTTGCGCTGCTAATTCTGGAGCTCGCGGGTTCAATCCAGGTCGCGGAATTCGATGGGAACGAAATGGAAAAAGACTCGTGTACTTACTTCTATTTCGGTGCTCGTTAAAGAACCCCAGGTGGCAAAAACTCAACCGGGTGCCTCATAATCATATCGTGGTTTTGCCACGTAAAACCCAAGAATTTGCATATATTAAAAAAACCAAAAGAGAAAAAGCAGGTGGCTGCGTTCTTAGGCTTATTTCTGGGGATGTAAACAAATTATTCTCGAGTCTGATTTCCGAGAAAAAGATGTTACGCTTATGCTATATTTCATGCGTAAATGTATACCGTTCCCAAATGTATGACCACTCAACTCTGCAGCTTGTATATTATAATCGGCTGCGTTCAGTTATCCGGTGCACTATCATAACGACCATAATGAAACAATTAAAGGAACGGCATGTCTCACATACACGTAGAGATATGTGCAGATCTGTTGCGTTCGTTGAAGATAAGTGTGGTACCACATGGGGCACCCAGTTTTAATGAGTTGCAAACATGGTGAGACTGTCAAGAATCAAGTTAGCAGATTTACAGGCTGCTCCAAAACGGGGCGTTTATATTGAATGAGAGCTAGGAACTTGTTAAGCAGGACTTATTAACACTCGTCCGTTAACTCTCCGGCAGCAAAATCATTCGGAATAACAGTCCTCACTTGCATGCAGTCACTCACCTTTGAGATTTCAATAGTGCTGTTATGCGTTACATTCTAACGGAAATGACTATTCGGCGTCGTACAGTATAATGATAACACTTGCACACAGGTCGACACACACGCACGCACGCATATATATACATAAGATGATTCTGCCTGCTATGAATATTATTTCTGCGAATGCGAGTTTTATTTCCAGTATTCACTAATAAGTGTGTTTGTTACTGCAAACACGTGCGCTTATTCCGGTCAGGAGTTCTCACTTTTTCAATTATTGCATTTAGAATATTTGTTATTGTTTACCTTACATATATATATATATATATATATATATATATATATATATATATATATATATATTGGGGGGCTGGGGGCATTGCTAAGGGGATCGTAGGCAATCTTTGATTACCTATTAGCGTCCTCGATCACCTTGGCCCGGGGTTGCCCCGAAACCAGAATGGTGCGCTGTGCACCGCGGTGGTGGCGCACTGCGGAGGGTCAACATCGAGGACAAAACTGCACCCCGTGCAGATGCTTGCATGAAGCGCCACTTTGCCCCTGGCGCGCAAAACGTGTGCAAAGCGCGCGCGCGCACGTTTTATTATTGTTTGCAGGTGCAGAGGATACGCGGCAAGCACTCGAACCTTGTCAAACTGCGTGCTCCGACATACCTGGTTACAAGTAAACACCAATGGATTTTATAGTTAATGGCAAGAGACATAATGTGGCGATGTCGGTGGATGAAATGAACGATTTTATGGCGAGTAAGTATTCGTTTTAGCAACGCACGCGCGGGGAGTCGAGCGTATTGTCAGTAACACAGCGCGGTGCGCTTCTGCGGCCCGCTTCCAGCAAGTTCTAGTAGCACAAAGATGGGGAGCCAAATAATCTCCCTACTCCGGTGTCGTCGAGGCGCCTGACGACCCGTTCAACGAAGCTGTCCACTTTCGGCCGCTCTTCACCACATTGTTCTTGGACGAGGTCGATCAGCATGTCGTCTTCGCTGTCAGACGAACTGGAAAAAGCTTATCGATTGCGGCAACTAGCAGCGCTTCCTTTCTCATTGCCGACATCTCGACTAGTTAACTCCATCAACTCCGTGCAACCGCGTGCGCGGTTCCGCAGTCGGCGGTGCGCGCGCGTCCCGCAGTGCTTGCTGGGATTGCACCCCGGCGCACCGGTGCGAGACGGGGCAACGGAAAACCGCCCCAACCGGGTGCGCTTCCGGTCATGGAGGAAGGAAAAAAACTAGGAGGGAGCGTCACGTGACAATCTTGAAGCCTAGTCATAAAAAATTTAGAGGAATGGAATGATGGGAAATAGGCCCTCACGTGATAGGCAAGCGGTAGATTTTACTCGGCTCGCTTCGGTGGCTTCGGTTTCGTCTGCTGCGGGGGTTTCGGAATATGCGCACATACTCAGCGTGGCAAACGCGCGCCGAGGTTAGGAAGGAATTCGAGTGTGTGAAGCAGTTGAGTCTCGCCGCCTAATTAGCAGACAGGCGCCAAGGCTGTTGCGAACGAAGGCGTCGGTTAACCGGCATTGCGCCGAACAAGCCGGGAGGACTACCTCAAGGACGACTGGTTGCGTTTCGGTGTGGTTTCAGGGAAACGAGGGAACCTTTCGCCCTGCAAACGTGTGAAGGCAACCAAGCCGCCCTTCCCACGACGATTCGTTGCGTTTGACGACGTCTTCTGGGAAACAATGATGCCTTTCGCCCCCGCAAAATGTGCACGCGATTAAGCGAGCGTACAGGATCCGAAGCGACTGTCCCTACGGGAAAAAAATGCGTCCCGTCTTGTGCCCAAGGATGGACTGGCGAGCCGGAGACTCCGAACATATTTAGGGCCGTGCCGGCCCGTAGCGCAGTCGACACTGTTGTTCGAGATCTGCTCAAAGTCTTCGGCCTCTTAGCAGACCGGCGAGAACTCCCGTCAGCAGTAGGCGCACCTGCGTGATGAAGTGTTTTGTGCCAGGATGCCCTAATCGAACAGAAAATCGGCGCGATGGCCTGTCCTTCCATAGGTAAGCACAATGAACGTTTCTTTTATTTATGAAAATGGAACTGCAATATTCGCGATCGTTAGTGACTACGTGCTCGTGTGAATTATAACTGACGAAATAGTGGTGCAATACTATTCAAGCCATTTTTTTTCAACTTTGTCATAATTCCCACTAAGTGTTAAACATTTATTTCTCTTTAAAGTACTTATATCAGCTAGCCTACACTCCTAAAAAGGTACGATGTGAAACTATTTATTGTCGAAGAATTAATTACATTTCCTGCTATAAAAATTATTATTGACCGAATTTTGTGTGTATTTCTTGTGGCTGAAAACAATCAAAATTGCAATAAAACTAATTAATTGAAGAAACCATGAACGATTAGTCTTCACATAACATACCAAGTTTTGCAATAGTTGCCAAGAACAATAATTTTGTAGAGAATATTCTGCTCGTTTTAAACTAATTTAACTAAATTTTACTAATTTAAACTTTAAATTTAAACTAATTTAAACTAAATTTTAAATGAAGCCAATGGTGTCGCTATTAGTCCAGGGTTTTAGCTTCAACTGTGCATCTGGTGTTTCATTTGCACGGTCAGCAATTTGAAGTTATGTTGCAGTAAGCGGTCCCTCGTCATTGCACTTGGTTTATTTTGTCCAGTCTCCCAGTCCAAGGCCCTCCAGGACGCTCAAGCGTGAAGCTTCTGCAGCACTGCCTGCACACAACCCAGCGACACCTCGAACAGCAAGGCATACTATGGTGAGGATAATACTCGACCACTACAATTTTTACATACTTGTTTCCTTAGGTAGCTGCAAGTGAAGTGGCATATATTTTCATGGCAACTGTTTAATAGCTCAAGCATAATAAATGTCACTCAGTGAACTGCACTTGGACACTAACATTTATGATCATGGCCACCATCTAATTAAATACTGAAACATTCATATATGTTCGCAGCGGTATGAGTTTCCTCAGGGTTTGCATTAAACACCAATTATCGGCCAATAATCCTTTTTCAATTTTTCTTTTCCATTCAAATGACACAATAACTAGAAGACCAACAGGTTTGTCACAATGTTCTATGCTCTTTATATGTTCGATCGGTCACAATGAGCCGTGATATATGAGCTCAGTATATTTTGCCCACTCCAACTAAAAGGCTTCTTTAAAACATCTCTCATTGAACTATGCTACATTGGCCTCTTCTGTGTTAGTTGTTTTGTACTTCTACCTTTCCTGCCTGGGCCCAGATGGGCCTGCAGTATTTAGCAAATAAATAAACAAACAAAATTAAGTGGCACTAGCAAGCTCGTGTGGATGGCAGTTTTAGGCCCCCACAGTTTTTAACTTCACAAAAGTGTAAACGGAAACCGTCGTGAGCAATGTAATGACCTAAAATTTAGCATTATATTCGTCATAACTTGCACAAGAGTGTATGCCACAATAATTAAGTACTTTGTTCTGCGTACGTGCTTTGTGTCATGTTGGTCGCTCATGCACCTGTTACAGCGCGTGATATTTTGCAGCCACAGCCAGCAGAAGACGCACCTGAAAAGGCCTTTCTGAGGCATGAAGTATGGCGTTACACAATTACAAACTGCGACCAAGAAGAAGATGAAGACTCTACGGCAATCCCATCAACACCTTTTTCAAAAGGTTGCTCATCTCGAAAATGTCATAGAAGATTTATCTGACAATCGCATTCTAGGAAATGAGGATGTCGCCATATTGCAGAGTCTTGGTGGGGCAAAAAAAGACTTGCTCATGCGTCAACTGCCACATAAGTCTGGTGCCAGCAATGTCACCTGCTTACTCGCCAGAGCTCAGGCCATTTGCACTGACTTTGCATTTTTATTCCCCTAGAGCATACAGATATGTACGAGCTGTTTTCAACACATGCCTCCTGCATCCAAAGACACTGTGTAAATGATATCAATCCATTGATAGGGCTGCTGACTTTTCAAAAGAGGCAATGACTGCATTGGCTATCAAGGTAAAGCACGGCTCTCCACATTATGCAATCTGGTTGTGGATGAGATGGCCATTCAAAGAAGTAGTGTGGGATGGGATAAGCTTCTATGGATATGTTGACATGGGCATTGATGTCAATGATGACAGCTTTCCAGTTGCCTAAGATGCATTTGTTTTAATGCTTGTTGCAATCAATGGCAGATGGAAGCTGCCGATTGGCTACTTTCTAGTGCATGGCCTTGGTGGTGAGCAGAGGCGCAATTTGGTGCTGCAAGCTGCTAGCTTCACTCACGAAAAAGGTGCACACATTTTGAGTTTGACCTGCGATGGCGCTGCAGCGAATTTGTCATTTCTGCACAGCCTTGGCTGCAAGATGGACCTGACTGAGCTGGATGCTTCTTTTCCACATCCAGTGACAAAAAAAACTTTTCTTTGCCATGTTGGATCCCTGTCACATGTTGAAGCTACTGCGGCACACCCTGTTTGATAAAAAGGCTATTGTGATACGAACAAACAGTTCATATTGTTGAAACACATTGATGAGCTGCATGAAATCCAGTACACAGAGGGCCTACATTTGGCAAACAAACTTAGACAAGCACATATTACCTGGAAAAACCAGCCCATGAAAGTCTCATTGTTGGCTCAAACGTTTAGTCAATCGGTAGCAGATGCTCTTAGTGACTGCAGAGCTAAAAAAATTCAAAGTTTTCAAATTCCTTGCCAACAGAAGAGTTTATCAGGCATGTCAACAACGCATTTGACATTTTAAATTCAAGACATCCAAGGCAAGAAGAATAGAAAGGACCGCTGTGTCCTGAAAATGTGACTCCTGTCACTGCGTATGTCAAAGAACTTATGGCCTACTTTTGCTCGCTTAGGGAGGCTGCAGCTGGTAAACTAATGACAGGGACCACCCAAAAGACAGGCTTAATTCGCTTTGTGGTGTGCTTAGACAACCGTCTATACAACCACTTGGTTACAGAAAATGACCTATTGGCATATCTTTCGACTTCCAAGCTCAGTCAGGACCACCTTGAGTTACTTTTTTGCTGCAATAAAATCATTTGGGGGCTGCAATGACAACCCAACAGCAAAGCAGTTTGCAGCAGCATTGAAGCGTCTGATAGTTCGTAATGAGGTCAAGGACATTGATGGCGGAAATTGCTTTCTATTGGAACACATCGAAATTCTCTTTGTACGCTCCTTTGAAAAAACCATACTCCATCGATGTAATTAACCTCCCTACAGCCAGTGAACCACTCACAGAAGCAATTTTACAGGATCATGGTTACTCTGCTGACCCAGGCAATGTGTCTGAGCTTGGGTGCCTGCGGCTCGCAGTACTGGAAGACTTGCTACACAAGTTTTCTCATGGGTGAATTATGTTCATGATGGCCCACACAATTAATTCCTTCATCCATCAACTTGAGCTGTCCCACCAGGTTTTATGTTAAGGCATTTATTTGTTTTTTGAGTGACTTTGTAAAGTGCATATATTGTTCAAGAGCGTTGTATGCAGATATCAAACTTTTATAGAGAGAAAATGTGATACCTTATTGTAAATTCTGCAAGTGCATGTTTGTTGTCTTGCTGAATGCTGTAGCTTGAATCGCCTGCATGCAAATTATGCTTAAACAATTGTTCTGTTCAGCCCAAGCTAAACAGTGTGGACAATGACGGTAGGTTAGCTGGCCTACCTTTCACTAGAGCAAACTGTGTGATGACATGGACATGCTGTGAATGCTCTCAATGGATTATGTGTGAGCTAGGTATACGCTTGAGGATGACAATGATTTTTTTTAATGTTTATCCTGTATGTCAATTACCTGACCTTTGTGGAAATTTGCCACTGCCACCTGGAATACCGTTGGTTTTACTATTTTCAAAATAATTTAATGTGCTCACTCTGTTCACTTGCTTTACAATTGCCTTTATGATGCCAGATTCACTGTAACCACAAACATTTTGTGTATACCACTTAATGAGTGTTTTAAATACCGTGAAATATTCATTCATTTGAGGTTCACAACGTAATAGAGCCGTCGCGTCCTAATTGTGGTGTGTTGGCTCAGCTTCGACGGTGCTAACTTTTTTGTAGGTATGTGATACAACATAAGCTTTGTTGTAAATTCTACTTGCAGCAAAATGCATTGTATTTTAATGTTGACATACTTACTTTGTGGGTCTGACCTCACATCAATTGTTTCAACTTTGACTTTGTGAACTACCACTCTTTTTTTAATTTCTGCATATGTATTGCTTACTTTTCTGACAAGCACAATCACCGAAGCCTTTCAATATTTGTGAGGACAGCGCAGATGTAAATATTATACAATTATAGCCCTGTATTGAAGGCGTTGCATACAAGGCATTGTAAGCAAAACTGCAGCTACATTCAAGGACAGCTGATCCCATTGACCAGTTTTATTAAAGGTATCAATACTACGTGTGATATAGTTTACTTTTTATAACATTATTATACAAATGCCCTGTGGCATACAAATATGCTAATACTGATACCGAAGAGCAGGGGCACAATAAGTTTTCCTACTTGCTGTTTATAATTTTCTTTTGTGTATTATCTTTGCAATGTACTTCATTTAAATTGTAAATGTGGCTTCCTTCTGTATTTGTGTGAAATCTTCTGGCTTCTATAGGTGCAATAAACACTGAATAAAGAATGAAACAATTACTGTTGTCATAAAAATGTGCTTTCCATAGTACAAGTACACCAGCAACACAATGAATCCACAAGTGCAAATGAATGCTGCCATTTTGTCCCTTGCCGCTATGTATTCACTTTTCATGCCGTTTCACACTAGCAGAGGAAGAAGGGTCCCCCTGGCAGTGTTTAATTCTAGGACATAATTGGCTATACTCGCATTCGGAAACAGCTGAATAACTCTAGATAATGCACAAATTCCGTCCATTTGTTTTATTATATAACGAAAATGGATCCCCGAGGCGCGTCTCAACAGCGTCGTCGCACCACACAATCTTGCAAAATAGTACACGTAAATCTGAATAAACGGCGATCACTTCGGCGTTTAGAATGCAGGCTAATGCTATTTATTTCTCTCAAAATGAAACACGCCCACGAGAGCCTTTTATTAAGCGAAAATGCGACAAAAAAGTGTCCTTCAAAACATCTCGTTTCTTCCTAGGTGCAAGACAGCGTGACAAAAATTATTTCTCTCAAAATAAAACACGCACACCTGCAGCCTTTTATTAAGCGAAAATGCGGCAAAAAAGTGTCCTTCACAACATCTCGTTTCTTCCTAGGTGCAAGACAGCGTGACAAAAATTATTTCTCTCAAAATAAAACACGCACACCTGCAGCCTTTTATTAAGCGAAAATGCGACAAAAAGAAAAGTGACCCTCAAAACACCTCGTTTCTTTCTAGGTGCAAGACAGCGGGACGAAAAATTAGCAAGATAATACGCACCACAGTTTAAGGTGCACAACGGCTGA